>NW_026610492.1:0-248165 GCF_029499605.1 Hyla sarda | reverse complement strand
CGACAAAGCTGGGTTGTTGTTGTTTACACTCTGCAAGGCCTGTGGAAGTGAGTGACATCATAGCACTGTAGTTCTGAGGGTTCTAGATGGATGCAACAATCTCCTGTTGCTTCTATGAAGGCCATAATAGACGACATCACCAAACAGCTCCATAGTCACATACACAGCAAAGGAGAGATGTTGTTTACACCTAGTGATGTCAGTGGTATTGAGTGACATCACAGCACAGTGCTAAGGCTCCTGGGCCTGGACACAGCAGCGGCTGCAATATCTCAACGGAGAATACGTTTATATATATGTGTGTGTGTGCGCGTATATATATATATATATATATATATATAATATATATATATATATACTTTCTCCGCCGAAATCACTTTTAAACCCATTTCCACCTTTTTTTCCCTTCTCTTCCTCTTACTTTTTTTTCACGTTTTTTTACGTTTTTCTCCTTTTCGCCTCTTTTCTGGGCGTATTATTCTTCTTTTTCTTCTTTTTTTTCGTCTAATGCATACCCCATCAGTGCAGCAATGCTTATTCAATACCGCCAGCAGATGGAGACACTGGGGGATAATTTTCTAAGGATTTATACTGATTTTTCCTGTCTGAATTTGTCGCACAGAAAGTTGCAGGCCAAATATGTGTGACATTTCTGCGACTTTAGCTTCTAGAGCATTTTTACAACATTATACATAGGTGCTGAATACATAAAAAGCGACTGTTCAGCGACAGACAAGTCGCATCGGCTGAAAGTAGGCCAGAATGTCAGTCCATGTTGGAGCAGGTTTAGATACAGTCTAAAGCATAGATCTCAAAGTCTGTGCACAGAATTTAGCAAGGGCCTCGCACCTTCTGATGCATCAGGTAGGTGCACTATAGCATAGCCTAACCCTCTGTACTTTGGTCTATATTGATGCGGGACATAGACAGCCAGCTGATGACCAATCCATTAGTGCAATGGATGGCTGGAAGCATTTGTCTTTGCCTTTGCAATACCACAGAAGCAATGCATGGTCAATGTACAGCAATGACACACCTGTGTGAACAGCCAGGAGACCCCCCCATGTTATGTTACATAGTTACATAGTTAGTACGGTCGAAAAAAGACATATGTCCATCAAGTTCAACCAGGGAATTAAGGGGTAGGGGTGTGGCGCGATATTGGGGAAGGGATGAGATTTTATATTTCTTCATAAGCATTAATCTTATTTTGTCAATTAGGAACATTCAGCACCCACCCGCTATCAAGGCAGCTGCCTATCATGTCATGCCCTACCTGCACAGGTGTGCTGGCTACTCAAATGATCCAATTAAGGAGGCCATTTAGTCAGCAGCAGCAGAAGTCCTGTGCCTGGACGCTCCAACAGCGGCCAGACACAAGCAGAAGCAGCAGAAGCAGCAGCAGCACCACCTTTTGTTTTTTGGCTGCAGCAGCAGCAGCAGCAGCAGCAAGGCCCACAGGGCTGGCTAGCTGGCTAGCCAGCAAGCAGGTAGCAATGAAAGTAGGAATCTTTCTTTTTAACCCTGTAAGGGGGTGGTGCACTGTACCCGAAGATACTGCCATATCGGGTCAATGCATAGGGCGACGGAAGCAAGCTTCGAAATCGGCCCCCGTTCTCAAAAATCCATTTAATATATGGTCCCCAGATAGGGGACGTATCAGATATTAAACTGATAAGAACAGATACTACACTTGATCTTAGCCAAAAGGCCGAGAAGCGATAACCGTGAAAGGGGCGGGCCCAACAAGGTCCCCTTCATGGGCACTATCACTGCTTGCTGTCAGGGAGGCTGCCAGACAATTTTCCATGCACACTCTGGGCTGGGGGGCAGTCAACCACCAGTACACACAGCAGAACCTAAACCCATACCATTATTGCTAAGCAGCAAGACAGGGGCCCATTGCACTCCCACGGGGCCTTTTTAAATGCAATCCATAACCCGGATTTGCCAGGAACCCTTCTTACTCCTCCTACTTGCATGTGACACTGGGCTTAGGATCTGCATAGGAAACACACACACAAGCACACACCTACCTTTGTTGCCTGCAGATGCCTCCTTGGCTGTCCCCAAACGGTATCAAACCAACACCCACGGGAAGCTGTAAGCATAGAGGACATGCCTGCACCCCATTGGACTTACCTGTGTGGGTTAAATCCGGGTTATTTGACAACCTATGGCGGTGATGGTTCTGCTCAGGCAGAGCAGTGCTGATGCTCCTCATAAAGCTGTCGCTGCTGTGAAGGTTCTAGGTGACATCACAATCCCTATGGTTACATACACGACAAAGCTGGGTTGTTGTTGTTTACACTCTGCAAGGCCTGTGGAAGTGAGTGACATCATAGCACTGTAGTTCTGAGGGTTCTAGATGGATGCAACAATCTCCTGTTGCTTCTATGAAGGCCATAATAGACGACATCACCAAACAGCTCCATAGTCACATACACAGCAAAGGAGAGATGTTGTTTACACCTAGTGATGTCAGTGGTATTGAGTGACATCACAGCACAGTGCTAAGGCTCCTGGGCCTGGACACAGCAGCGGCTGCAATATCTCAACGGAGAATACGTTTATATATATGTGTGTGTGTGCGCGTATATATATATATATATATATATATATATATATATATATATATATTTCTCCGCCGAAATCACTTTTAAACCCATTTCCACCTTTTTTTCCCTTCTCTTCCTCTTACTTTTTTTTCACGTTTTTTTACGTTTTTCTCCTTTTCGCCTCTTTTCTGGGCGTATTATTCTTCTTTTTCTTCTTTTTTTTCGTCTAATGCATACCCCATCAGTGCAGCAATGCTTATTCAATACCGCCAGCAGATGGAGACACTGGGGGATAATTTTCTAAGGATTTATACTGATTTTTCCTGTCTGAATTTGTCGCACAGAAAGTTGCAGGCCAAATATGTGTGACATTTCTGCGACTTTAGCTTCTAGAGCATTTTTACAACATTATACATAGGTGCTGAATACATAAAAAGCGACTGTTCAGCGACAGACAAGTCGCATCGGCTGAAAGTAGGCCAGAATGTCAGTCCATGTTGGAGCAGGTTTAGATACAGTCTAAAGCATAGATCTCAAAGTCTGTGCACAGAATTTAGCAAGGGCCTCGCACCTTCTGATGCATCAGGTAGGTGCACTATAGCATAGCCTAACCCTCTGTACTTTGGTCTATATTGATGCGGGACATAGACAGCCAGCTGATGACCAATCCATTAGTGCAATGGATGGCTGGAAGCATTTGTCTTTGCCTTTGCAATACCACAGAAGCAATGCATGGTCAATGTACAGCAATGACACACCTGTGTGAACAGCCAGGAGACCCCCCCATGTTATGTTACATAGTTACATAGTTAGTACGGTCGAAAAAAGACATATGTCCATCAAGTTCAACCAGGGAATTAAGGGGTAGGGGTGTGGCGCGATATTGGGGAAGGGATGAGATTTTATATTTCTTCATAAGCATTAATCTTATTTTGTCAATTAGGAACATTCAGCACCCACCCGCTATCAAGGCAGCTGCCTATCATGTCATGCCCTACCTGCACAGGTGTGCTGGCTACTCAAATGATCCAATTAAGGAGGCCATTTAGTCAGCAGCAGCAGAAGTCCTGTGCCTGGACGCTCCAACAGCGGCCAGACACAAGCAGAAGCAGCAGAAGCAGCAGCAGCACCACCTTTTGTTTTTTGGCTGCAGCAGCAGCAGCAGCAGCAGCAGCAAGGCCCACAGGGCTGGCTAGCTGGCTAGCCAGCAAGCAGGTAGCAATGAAAGTAGGAATCTTTCTTTTTAACCCTGTAAGGGGGTGGTGCACTGTACCCGAAGATACTGCCATATCGGGTCAATGCATAGGGCGACGGAAGCAAGCTTCGAAATCGGCCCCCGTTCTCAAAAATCCATTTAATATATGGTCCCCAGATAGGGGACGTATCAGATATTAAACTGATAAGAACAGATACTACACTTGATCTTAGCCAAAAGGCCGAGAAGCGATAACCGTGAAAGGGGCGGGCCCAACAAGGTCCCCTTCATGGGCACTATCACTGCTTGCTGTCAGGGAGGCTGCCAGACAATTTTCCATGCACACTCTGGGCTGGGGGGCAGTCAACCACCAGTACACACAGCAGAACCTAAACCCATACCATTATTGCTAAGCAGCAAGACAGGGGCCCATTGCACTCCCACGGGGCCTTTTTAAATGCAATCCATAACCCGGATTTGCCAGGAACCCTTCTTACTCCTCCTACTTGCATGTGACACTGGGCTTAGGATCTGCATAGGAAACACACACACAAGCACACACCTACCTTTGTTGCCTGCAGATGCCTCCTTGGCTGTCCCCAAACGGTATCAAACCAACACCCACGGGAAGCTGTAAGCATAGAGGACATGCCTGCACCCCATTGGACTTACCTGTGTGGGTTAAATCCGGGTTATTTGACAACCTATGGCGGTGATGGTTCTGCTCAGGCAGAGCAGTGCTGATGCTCCTCATAAAGCTGTCGCTGCTGTGAAGGTTCTAGGTGACATCACAATCCCTATGGTTACATACACGACAAAGCTGGGTTGTTGTTGTTTACACTCTGCAAGGCCTGTGGAAGTGAGTGACATCATAGCACTGTAGTTCTGAGGGTTCTAGATGGATGCAACAATCTCCTGTTGCTTCTATGAAGGCCATAATAGACGACATCACCAAACAGCTCCATAGTCACATACACAGCAAAGGAGAGATGTTGTTTACACCTAGTGATGTCAGTGGTATTGAGTGACATCACAGCACAGTGCTAAGGCTCCTGGGCCTGGACACAGCAGCGGCTGCAATATCTCAACGGAGAATACGTTTATATATATGTGTGTGTGTGCGCGTATATATATATATATATATATATATATATATATATATATTTCTCCGCCGAAATCACTTTTAAACCCATTTCCACCTTTTTTTCCCTTCTCTTCCTCTTACTTTTTTTTCACGTTTTTTTACGTTTTTCTCCTTTTCGCCTCTTTTCTGGGCGTATTATTCTTCTTTTTCTTCTTTTTTTTCGTCTAATGCATACCCCATCAGTGCAGCAATGCTTATTCAATACCGCCAGCAGATGGAGACACTGGGGGATAATTTTCTAAGGATTTATACTGATTTTTCCTGTCTGAATTTGTCGCACAGAAAGTTGCAGGCCAAATATGTGTGACATTTCTGCGACTTTAGCTTCTAGAGCATTTTTACAACATTATACATAGGTGCTGAATACATAAAAAGCGACTGTTCAGCGACAGACAAGTCGCATCGGCTGAAAGTAGGCCAGAATGTCAGTCCATGTTGGAGCAGGTTTAGATACAGTCTAAAGCATAGATCTCAAAGTCTGTGCACAGAATTTAGCAAGGGCCTCGCACCTTCTGATGCATCAGGTAGGTGCACTATAGCATAGCCTAACCCTCTGTACTTTGGTCTATATTGATGCGGGACATAGACAGCCAGCTGATGACCAATCCATTAGTGCAATGGATGGCTGGAAGCATTTGTCTTTGCCTTTGCAATACCACAGAAGCAATGCATGGTCAATGTACAGCAATGACACACCTGTGTGAACAGCCAGGAGACCCCCCCATGTTATGTTACATAGTTACATAGTTAGTACGGTCGAAAAAAGACATATGTCCATCAAGTTCAACCAGGGAATTAAGGGGTAGGGGTGTGGCGCGATATTGGGGAAGGGATGAGATTTTATATTTCTTCATAAGCATTAATCTTATTTTGTCAATTAGGAACATTCAGCACCCACCCGCTATCAAGGCAGCTGCCTATCATGTCATGCCCTACCTGCACAGGTGTGCTGGCTACTCAAATGATCCAATTAAGGAGGCCATTTAGTCAGCAGCAGCAGAAGTCCTGTGCCTGGACGCTCCAACAGCGGCCAGACACAAGCAGAAGCAGCAGAAGCAGCAGCAGCACCACCTTTTGTTTTTTGGCTGCAGCAGCAGCAGCAGCAGCAGCAAGGCCCACAGGGCTGGCTAGCTGGCTAGCCAGCAAGCAGGTAGCAATGAAAGTAGGAATCTTTCTTTTTAACCCTGTAAGGGGGTGGTGCACTGTACCCGAAGATACTGCCATATCGGGTCAATGCATAGGGCGACGGAAGCAAGCTTCGAAATCGGCCCCCGTTCTCAAAAATCCATTTAATATATTGTCCCCAGATAGGGGACGTATCAGATATTAAACTGATAAGAACAGATACTACACTTGATCTTAGCCAAAAGGCCGAGAAGCGATAACCGTGAAAGGGGCGGGCCCAACAAGGTCCCCTTCATGGGCACTATCACTGCTTGCTGTCAGGGAGGCTGCCAGACAATTTTCCATGCACACTCTGGGCTGGGGGGCAGTCAACCACCAGTACACACAGCAGAACCTAAACCCATACCATTATTGCTAAGCAGCAAGACAGGGGCCCATTGCACTCCCACGGGGCCTTTTTAAATGCAATCCATAACCCGGATTTGCCAGGAACCCTTCTTACTCCTCCTACTTGCATGTGACACTGGGCTTAGGATCTGCATAGGAAACACACACACAAGCACACACCTACCTTTGTTGCCTGCAGATGCCTCCTTGGCTGTCCCCAAACGGTATCAAACCAACACCCACGGGAAGCTGTAAGCATAGAGGACATGCCTGCACCCCATTGGACTTACCTGTGTGGGTTAAATCCGGGTTATTTGACAACCTATGGCGGTGATGGTTCTGCTCAGGCAGAGCAGTGCTGATGCTCCTCATAAAGCTGTCGCTGCTGTGAAGGTTCTAGGTGACATCACAATCCCTATGGTTACATACACGACAAAGCTGGGTTGTTGTTGTTTACACTCTGCAAGGCCTGTGGAAGTGAGTGACATCATAGCACTGTAGTTCTGAGGGTTCTAGATGGATGCAACAATCTCCTGTTGCTTCTATGAAGGCCATAATAGACGACATCACCAAACAGCTCCATAGTCACATACACAGCAAAGGAGAGATGTTGTTTACACCTAGTGATGTCAGTGGTATTGAGTGACATCACAGCACAGTGCTAAGGCTCCTGGGCCTGGACACAGCAGCGGCTGCAATATCTCAACGGAGAATACGTTTATATATATGTGTGTGTGTGCGCGTATATATATATATATATATATATATATATATATATATATATTTCTCCGCCGAAATCACTTTTAAACCCATTTCCACCTTTTTTTCCCTTCTCTTCCTCTTACTTTTTTTTCACGTTTTTTTACGTTTTTCTCCTTTTCGCCTCTTTTCTGGGCGTATTATTCTTCTTTTTCTTCTTTTTTTTCGTCTAATGCATACCCCATCAGTGCAGCAATGCTTATTCAATACCGCCAGCAGATGGAGACACTGGGGGATAATTTTCTAAGGATTTATACTGATTTTTCCTGTCTGAATTTGTCGCACAGAAAGTTGCAGGCCAAATATGTGTGACATTTCTGCGACTTTAGCTTCTAGAGCATTTTTACAACATTATACATAGGTGCTGAATACATAAAAAGCGACTGTTCAGCGACAGACAAGTCGCATCGGCTGAAAGTAGGCCAGAATGTCAGTCCATGTTGGAGCAGGTTTAGATACAGTCTAAAGCATAGATCTCAAAGTCTGTGCACAGAATTTAGCAAGGGCCTCGCACCTTCTGATGCATCAGGTAGGTGCACTATAGCATAGCCTAACCCTCTGTACTTTGGTCTATATTGATGCGGGACATAGACAGCCAGCTGATGACCAATCCATTAGTGCAATGGATGGCTGGAAGCATTTGTCTTTGCCTTTGCAATACCACAGAAGCAATGCATGGTCAATGTACAGCAATGACACACCTGTGTGAACAGCCAGGAGACCCCCCCATGTTATGTTACATAGTTACATAGTTAGTACGGTCGAAAAAAGACATATGTCCATCAAGTTCAACCAGGGAATTAAGGGGTAGGGGTGTGGCGCGATATTGGGGAAGGGATGAGATTTTATATTTCTTCATAAGCATTAATCTTATTTTGTCAATTAGGAACATTCAGCACCCACCCGCTATCAAGGCAGCTGCCTATCATGTCATGCCCTACCTGCACAGGTGTGCTGGCTACTCAAATGATCCAATTAAGGAGGCCATTTAGTCAGCAGCAGCAGAAGTCCTGTGCCTGGACGCTCCAACAGCGGCCAGACACAAGCAGAAGCAGCAGAAGCAGCAGCAGCACCACCTTTTGTTTTTTGGCTGCAGCAGCAGCAGCAGCAGCAGCAAGGCCCACAGGGCTGGCTAGCTGGCTAGCCAGCAAGCAGGTAGCAATGAAAGTAGGAATCTTTCTTTTTAACCCTGTAAGGGGGTGGTGCACTGTACCCGAAGATACTGCCATATCGGGTCAATGCATAGGGCGACGGAAGCAAGCTTCGAAATCGGCCCCCGTTCTCAAAAATCCATTTAATATATGGTCCCCAGATAGGGGACGTATCAGATATTAAACTGATAAGAACAGATACTACACTTGATCTTAGCCAAAAGGCCGAGAAGCGATAACCGTGAAAGGGGCGGGCCCAACAAGGTCCCCTTCATGGGCACTATCACTGCTTGCTGTCAGGGAGGCTGCCAGACAATTTTCCATGCACACTCTGGGCTGGGGGGCAGTCAACCACCAGTACACACAGCAGAACCTAAACCCATACCATTATTGCTAAGCAGCAAGACAGGGGCCCATTGCACTCCCACGGGGCCTTTTTAAATGCAATCCATAACCCGGATTTGCCAGGAACCCTTCTTACTCCTCCTACTTGCATGTGACACTGGGCTTAGGATCTGCATAGGAAACACACACACAAGCACACACCTACCTTTGTTGCCTGCAGATGCCTCCTTGGCTGTCCCCAAACGGTATCAAACCAACACCCACGGGAAGCTGTAAGCATAGAGGACATGCCTGCACCCCATTGGACTTACCTGTGTGGGTTAAATCCGGGTTATTTGACAACCTATGGCGGTGATGGTTCTGCTCAGGCAGAGCAGTGCTGATGCTCCTCATAAAGCTGTCGCTGCTGTGAAGGTTCTAGGTGACATCACAATCCCTATGGTTACATACACGACAAAGCTGGGTTGTTGTTGTTTACACTCTGCAAGGCCTGTGGAAGTGAGTGACATCATAGCACTGTAGTTCTGAGGGTTCTAGATGGATGCAACAATCTCCTGTTGCTTCTATGAAGGCCATAATAGACGACATCACCAAACAGCTCCATAGTCACATACACAGCAAAGGAGAGATGTTGTTTACACCTAGTGATGTCAGTGGTATTGAGTGACATCACAGCACAGTGCTAAGGCTCCTGGGCCTGGACACAGCAGCGGCTGCAATATCTCAACGGAGAATACGTTTATATATATGTGTGTGTGTGCGCGTATATATATATATATATATATATATATATATATATATATATATTTCTCCGCCGAAATCACTTTTAAACCCATTTCCACCTTTTTTTCCCTTCTCTTCCTCTTACTTTTTTTTCACGTTTTTTTACGTTTTTCTCCTTTTCGCCTCTTTTCTGGGCGTATTATTCTTCTTTTTCTTCTTTTTTTTCGTCTAATGCATACCCCATCAGTGCAGCAATGCTTATTCAATACCGCCAGCAGATGGAGACACTGGGGGATAATTTTCTAAGGATTTATACTGATTTTTCCTGTCTGAATTTGTCGCACAGAAAGTTGCAGGCCAAATATGTGTGACATTTCTGCGACTTTAGCTTCTAGAGCATTTTTACAACATTATACATAGGTGCTGAATACATAAAAAGCGACTGTTCAGCGACAGACAAGTCGCATCGGCTGAAAGTAGGCCAGAATGTCAGTCCATGTTGGAGCAGGTTTAGATACAGTCTAAAGCATAGATCTCAAAGTCTGTGCACAGAATTTAGCAAGGGCCTCGCACCTTCTGATGCATCAGGTAGGTGCACTATAGCATAGCCTAACCCTCTGTACTTTGGTCTATATTGATGCGGGACATAGACAGCCAGCTGATGACCAATCCATTAGTGCAATGGATGGCTGGAAGCATTTGTCTTTGCCTTTGCAATACCACAGAAGCAATGCATGGTCAATGTACAGCAATGACACACCTGTGTGAACAGCCAGGAGACCCCCCCATGTTATGTTACATAGTTACATAGTTAGTACGGTCGAAAAAAGACATATGTCCATCAAGTTCAACCAGGGAATTAAGGGGTAGGGGTGTGGCGCGATATTGGGGAAGGGATGAGATTTTATATTTCTTCATAAGCATTAATCTTATTTTGTCAATTAGGAACATTCAGCACCCACCCGCTATCAAGGCAGCTGCCTATCATGTCATGCCCTACCTGCACAGGTGTGCTGGCTACTCAAATGATCCAATTAAGGAGGCCATTTAGTCAGCAGCAGCAGAAGTCCTGTGCCTGGACGCTCCAACAGCGGCCAGACACAAGCAGAAGCAGCAGAAGCAGCAGCAGCACCACCTTTTGTTTTTTGGCTGCAGCAGCAGCAGCAGCAGCAGCAAGGCCCACAGGGCTGGCTAGCTGGCTAGCCAGCAAGCAGGTAGCAATGAAAGTAGGAATCTTTCTTTTTAACCCTGTAAGGGGGTGGTGCACTGTACCCGAAGATACTGCCATATCGGGTCAATGCATAGGGCGACGGAAGCAAGCTTCGAAATCGGCCCCCGTTCTCAAAAATCCATTTAATATATGGTCCCCAGATAGGGGACGTATCAGATATTAAACTGATAAGAACAGATACTACACTTGATCTTAGCCAAAAGGCCGAGAAGCGATAACCGTGAAAGGGGCGGGCCCAACAAGGTCCCCTTCATGGGCACTATCACTGCTTGCTGTCAGGGAGGCTGCCAGACAATTTTCCATGCACACTCTGGGCTGGGGGGCAGTCAACCACCAGTACACACAGCAGAACCTAAACCCATACCATTATTGCTAAGCAGCAAGACAGGGGCCCATTGCACTCCCACGGGGCCTTTTTAAATGCAATCCATAACCCGGATTTGCCAGGAACCCTTCTTACTCCTCCTACTTGCATGTGACACTGGGCTTAGGATCTGCATAGGAAACACACACACAAGCACACACCTACCTTTGTTGCCTGCAGATGCCTCCTTGGCTGTCCCCAAACGGTATCAAACCAACACCCACGGGAAGCTGTAAGCATAGAGGACATGCCTGCACCCCATTGGACTTACCTGTGTGGGTTAAATCCGGGTTATTTGACAACCTATGGCGGTGATGGTTCTGCTCAGGCAGAGCAGTGCTGATGCTCCTCATAAAGCTGTCGCTGCTGTGAAGGTTCTAGGTGACATCACAATCCCTATGGTTACATACACGACAAAGCTGGGTTGTTGTTGTTTACACTCTGCAAGGCCTGTGGAAGTGAGTGACATCATAGCACTGTAGTTCTGAGGGTTCTAGATGGATGCAACAATCTCCTGTTGCTTCTATGAAGGCCATAATAGACGACATCACCAAACAGCTCCATAGTCACATACACAGCAAAGGAGAGATGTTGTTTACACCTAGTGATGTCAGTGGTATTGAGTGACATCACAGCACAGTGCTAAGGCTCCTGGGCCTGGACACAGCAGCGGCTGCAATATCTCAACGGAGAATACGTTTATATATATGTGTGTGTGTGCGCGTATATATATATATATATATATATATATATATATATATATATATTCTCCGCCGAAATCACTTTTAAACCCATTTCCACCTTTTTTTCCCTTCTCTTCCTCTTACTTTTTTTTCACGTTTTTTTACGTTTTTCTCCTTTTCGCCTCTTTTCTGGGCGTATTATTCTTCTTTTTCTTCTTTTTTTTCGTCTAATGCATACCCCATCAGTGCAGCAATGCTTATTCAATACCGCCAGCAGATGGAGACACTGGGGGATAATTTTCTAAGGATTTATACTGATTTTTCCTGTCTGAATTTGTCGCACAGAAAGTTGCAGGCCAAATATGTGTGACATTTCTGCGACTTTAGCTTCTAGAGCATTTTTACAACATTATACATAGGTGCTGAATACATAAAAAGCGACTGTTCAGCGACAGACAAGTCGCATCGGCTGAAAGTAGGCCAGAATGTCAGTCCATGTTGGAGCAGGTTTAGATACAGTCTAAAGCATAGATCTCAAAGTCTGTGCACAGAATTTAGCAAGGGCCTCGCACCTTCTGATGCATCAGGTAGGTGCACTATAGCATAGCCTAACCCTCTGTACTTTGGTCTATATTGATGCGGGACATAGACAGCCAGCTGATGACCAATCCATTAGTGCAATGGATGGCTGGAAGCATTTGTCTTTGCCTTTGCAATACCACAGAAGCAATGCATGGTCAATGTACAGCAATGACACACCTGTGTGAACAGCCAGGAGACCCCCCCATGTTATGTTACATAGTTACATAGTTAGTACGGTCGAAAAAAGACATATGTCCATCAAGTTCAACCAGGGAATTAAGGGGTAGGGGTGTGGCGCGATATTGGGGAAGGGATGAGATTTTATATTTCTTCATAAGCATTAATCTTATTTTGTCAATTAGGAACATTCAGCACCCACCCGCTATCAAGGCAGCTGCCTATCATGTCATGCCCTACCTGCACAGGTGTGCTGGCTACTCAAATGATCCAATTAAGGAGGCCATTTAGTCAGCAGCAGCAGAAGTCCTGTGCCTGGACGCTCCAACAGCGGCCAGACACAAGCAGAAGCAGCAGAAGCAGCAGCAGCACCACCTTTTGTTTTTTGGCTGCAGCAGCAGCAGCAGCAGCAGCAAGGCCCACAGGGCTGGCTAGCTGGCTAGCCAGCAAGCAGGTAGCAATGAAAGTAGGAATCTTTCTTTTTAACCCTGTAAGGGGGTGGTGCACTGTACCCGAAGATACTGCCATATCGGGTCAATGCATAGGGCGACGGAAGCAAGCTTCGAAATCGGCCCCCGTTCTCAAAAATCCATTTAATATATGGTCCCCAGATAGGGGACGTATCAGATATTAAACTGATAAGAACAGATACTACACTTGATCTTAGCCAAAAGGCCGAGAAGCGATAACCGTGAAAGGGGCGGGCCCAACAAGGTCCCCTTCATGGGCACTATCACTGCTTGCTGTCAGGGAGGCTGCCAGACAATTTTCCATGCACACTCTGGGCTGGGGGGCAGTCAACCACCAGTACACACAGCAGAACCTAAACCCATACCATTATTGCTAAGCAGCAAGACAGGGGCCCATTGCACTCCCACGGGGCCTTTTTAAATGCAATCCATAACCCGGATTTGCCAGGAACCCTTCTTACTCCTCCTACTTGCATGTGACACTGGGCTTAGGATCTGCATAGGAAACACACACACAAGCACACACCTACCTTTGTTGCCTGCAGATGCCTCCTTGGCTGTCCCCAAACGGTATCAAACCAACACCCACGGGAAGCTGTAAGCATAGAGGACATGCCTGCACCCCATTGGACTTACCTGTGTGGGTTAAATCCGGGTTATTTGACAACCTATGGCGGTGATGGTTCTGCTCAGGCAGAGCAGTGCTGATGCTCCTCATAAAGCTGTCGCTGCTGTGAAGGTTCTAGGTGACATCACAATCCCTATGGTTACATACACGACAAAGCTGGGTTGTTGTTGTTTACACTCTGCAAGGCCTGTGGAAGTGAGTGACATCATAGCACTGTAGTTCTGAGGGTTCTAGATGGATGCAACAATCTCCTGTTGCTTCTATGAAGGCCATAATAGACGACATCACCAAACAGCTCCATAGTCACATACACAGCAAAGGAGAGATGTTGTTTACACCTAGTGATGTCAGTGGTATTGAGTGACATCACAGCACAGTGCTAAGGCTCCTGGGCCTGGACACAGCAGCGGCTGCAATATCTCAACGGAGAATACGTTTATATATATGTGTGTGTGTGCGCGTATATATATATATATATATATATATATATATATATATATATATATATTTCTCCGCCGAAATCACTTTTAAACCCATTTCCACCTTTTTTTCCCTTCTCTTCCTCTTACTTTTTTTTCACGTTTTTTTACGTTTTTCTCCTTTTCGCCTCTTTTCTGGGCGTATTATTCTTCTTTTTCTTCTTTTTTTTCGTCTAATGCATACCCCATCAGTGCAGCAATGCTTATTCAATACCGCCAGCAGATGGAGACACTGGGGGATAATTTTCTAAGGATTTATACTGATTTTTCCTGTCTGAATTTGTCGCACAGAAAGTTGCAGGCCAAATATGTGTGACATTTCTGCGACTTTAGCTTCTAGAGCATTTTTACAACATTATACATAGGTGCTGAATACATAAAAAGCGACTGTTCAGCGACAGACAAGTCGCATCGGCTGAAAGTAGGCCAGAATGTCAGTCCATGTTGGAGCAGGTTTAGATACAGTCTAAAGCATAGATCTCAAAGTCTGTGCACAGAATTTAGCAAGGGCCTCGCACCTTCTGATGCATCAGGTAGGTGCACTATAGCATAGCCTAACCCTCTGTACTTTGGTCTATATTGATGCGGGACATAGACAGCCAGCTGATGACCAATCCATTAGTGCAATGGATGGCTGGAAGCATTTGTCTTTGCCTTTGCAATACCACAGAAGCAATGCATGGTCAATGTACAGCAATGACACACCTGTGTGAACAGCCAGGAGACCCCCCCATGTTATGTTACATAGTTACATAGTTAGTACGGTCGAAAAAAGACATATGTCCATCAAGTTCAACCAGGGAATTAAGGGGTAGGGGTGTGGCGCGATATTGGGGAAGGGATGAGATTTTATATTTCTTCATAAGCATTAATCTTATTTTGTCAATTAGGAACATTCAGCACCCACCCGCTATCAAGGCAGCTGCCTATCATGTCATGCCCTACCTGCACAGGTGTGCTGGCTACTCAAATGATCCAATTAAGGAGGCCATTTAGTCAGCAGCAGCAGAAGTCCTGTGCCTGGACGCTCCAACAGCGGCCAGACACAAGCAGAAGCAGCAGAAGCAGCAGCAGCACCACCTTTTGTTTTTTGGCTGCAGCAGCAGCAGCAGCAGCAGCAAGGCCCACAGGGCTGGCTAGCTGGCTAGCCAGCAAGCAGGTAGCAATGAAAGTAGGAATCTTTCTTTTTAACCCTGTAAGGGGGTGGTGCACTGTACCCGAAGATACTGCCATATCGGGTCAATGCATAGGGCGACGGAAGCAAGCTTCGAAATCGGCCCCCGTTCTCAAAAATCCATTTAATATATGGTCCCCAGATAGGGGACGTATCAGATATTAAACTGATAAGAACAGATTTTTTTTTTTTTTTTTTTTTTTTTTTTTTTTTAAAGCCGAGGAACGTGCTTTCGATTCACCCAATAAGAACAGATACTACACTTGATACTACTACATTCATCTGATAAGAACAGATACTACACTTGATCTTAGCCAAAAGGCCGAGAAGCGATAACCGTGAAAGGGGCGGGCCCAACAAGGTCCCCTTCATGGGCACTATCACTGCTTGCTGTCAGGGAGGCTGCCAGACAATTTTCCATGCACACTCTGGGCTGGGGGGCAGTCAACCACCAGTACACACAGCAGAACCTAAACCCATACCATTATTGCTAAGCAGCAAGACAGGGGCCCATTGCACTCCCACGGGGCCTTTTTAAATGCAATCCATAACCCGGATTTGCCAGGAACCCTTCTTACTCCTCCTACTTGCATGTGACACTGGGCTTAGGATCTGCATAGGAAACACACACACAAGCACACACCTACCTTTGTTGCCTGCAGATGCCTCCTTGGCTGTCCCCAAACGGTATCAAACCAACACCCACGGGAAGCTGTAAGCATAGAGGACATGCCTGCACCCCATTGGACTTACCTGTGTGGGTTAAATCCGGGTTATTTGACAACCTATGGCGGTGATGGTTCTGCTCAGGCAGAGCAGTGCTGATGCTCCTCATAAAGCTGTCGCTGCTGTGAAGGTTCTAGGTGACATCACAATCCCTATGGTTACATACACGACAAAGCTGGGTTGTTGTTGTTTACACTCTGCAAGGCCTGTGGAAGTGAGTGACATCATAGCACTGTAGTTCTGAGGGTTCTAGATGGATGCAACAATCTCCTGTTGCTTCTATGAAGGCCATAATAGACGACATCACCAAACAGCTCCATAGTCACATACACAGCAAAGGAGAGATGTTGTTTACACCTAGTGATGTCAGTGGTATTGAGTGACATCACAGCACAGTGCTAAGGCTCCTGGGCCTGGACACAGCAGCGGCTGCAATATCTCAACGGAGAATACGTTTATATATATGTGTGTGTGTGCGCGTATATATATATATATATATATATATATATATATATATATATATTTCTCCGCCGAAATCACTTTTAAACCCATTTCCACCTTTTTTTCCCTTCTCTTCCTCTTACTTTTTTTTCACGTTTTTTTACGTTTTTCTCCTTTTCGCCTCTTTTCTGGGCGTATTATTCTTCTTTTTCTTCTTTTTTTTCGTCTAATGCATACCCCATCAGTGCAGCAATGCTTATTCAATACCGCCAGCAGATGGAGACACTGGGGGATAATTTTCTAAGGATTTATACTGATTTTTCCTGTCTGAATTTGTCGCACAGAAAGTTGCAGGCCAAATATGTGTGACATTTCTGCGACTTTAGCTTCTAGAGCATTTTTACAACATTATACATAGGTGCTGAATACATAAAAAGCGACTGTTCAGCGACAGACAAGTCGCATCGGCTGAAAGTAGGCCAGAATGTCAGTCCATGTTGGAGCAGGTTTAGATACAGTCTAAAGCATAGATCTCAAAGTCTGTGCACAGAATTTAGCAAGGGCCTCGCACCTTCTGATGCATCAGGTAGGTGCACTATAGCATAGCCTAACCCTCTGTACTTTGGTCTATATTGATGCGGGACATAGACAGCCAGCTGATGACCAATCCATTAGTGCAATGGATGGCTGGAAGCATTTGTCTTTGCCTTTGCAATACCACAGAAGCAATGCATGGTCAATGTACAGCAATGACACACCTGTGTGAACAGCCAGGAGACCCCCCCATGTTATGTTACATAGTTACATAGTTAGTACGGTCGAAAAAAGACATATGTCCATCAAGTTCAACCAGGGAATTAAGGGGTAGGGGTGTGGCGCGATATTGGGGAAGGGATGAGATTTTATATTTCTTCATAAGCATTAATCTTATTTTGTCAATTAGGAACATTCAGCACCCACCCGCTATCAAGGCAGCTGCCTATCATGTCATGCCCTACCTGCACAGGTGTGCTGGCTACTCAAATGATCCAATTAAGGAGGCCATTTAGTCAGCAGCAGCAGAAGTCCTGTGCCTGGACGCTCCAACAGCGGCCAGACACAAGCAGAAGCAGCAGAAGCAGCAGCAGCACCACCTTTTGTTTTTTGGCTGCAGCAGCAGCAGCAGCAGCAGCAAGGCCCACAGGGCTGGCTAGCTGGCTAGCCAGCAAGCAGGTAGCAATGAAAGTAGGAATCTTTCTTTTTAACCCTGTAAGGGGGTGGTGCACTGTACCCGAAGATACTGCCATATCGGGTCAATGCATAGGGCGACGGAAGCAAGCTTCGAAATCGGCCCCCGTTCTCAAAAATCCATTTAATATATGGTCCCCAGATAGGGGACGTATCAGATATTAAACTGATAAGAACAGATACTACACTTGATCTTAGCCAAAAGGCCGAGAAGCGATAACCGTGAAAGGGGCGGGCCCAACAAGGTCACAAAAAAAAGGTTCACAAAAGTTTTAAAATACAAATAATAAAACCAGTAATAAAAGGAGAAAAAATAAAAATGGCAGGATAAAACATTATACAAATGTCATAAAAACTGATTATACTGTTATTTCGTTCCATAGAGGCAGACACCACATGGATGCTGCCTCGCTGGCCCCCAACTGTTTCTTGTCTCTTAGGTAATAGATGTACATCTCACTCAGGGCCAGCTTTATACAGTTTTTAACATCAATAAAATCATGTTTAAAAAGTAAGATGTTCCTAACTTTCCAGATGGCATTTTTAAAACAATTAATAATCATCCAGCAGATCATCTGCTGTTTAAAATTGGGGCAGTTAAAAAGACCGTAAAAGACACATTCGTGATTAAAATCTTTTAGGCCGCAGGCCCACTTCAAAAGTGGGCCTACCTTCCTCCAAAGCTCCCGTGCAAAAGGGCAGTTCCAAAATATGTGCAGCACCGTTTCGTCCACTCCGCAGCCATCTCTCGGGCACTTGGCTCTCGCCACCAGTCCTCGCCTGTGCTGGAACTCACGAGTAGGGAGGCACTGGTGGACGATTGCCCAGGCAAGATCCCTGTGTACATTCGCCAGAAACTTCCCGTACACGTTCCGCCATACCTTTTTGGATCTTGCCTGTGTGAAATTGGACACTGCCAGGGTAACCTCACTCCGCCTGAGGACCTTTGATACCTTTCTCTGGTCCCCCAGTATGTCAGGCTCCAAATCTTGGAGACCTAGGAGCCTGACTGTCTTTTCCAACACCACATAATGTTTTGGGGGACACAGAAGCACCGGAGCGTTCAGAGGGATGCGCAACCATCTTTTAAAAACCATGCCCGCAGCGTACCTTAAAAAGCAGCTAAAAATGCCATTGGATTTAATAATCTTAAAACAGAAACAGAAATACTTTATGTAAAAGAAAGTAAAAAGGTTAGGAACATCTTTCCCGCCATTATCTCTACTTTTGTACATAAAATCACGCTTTAATTTCTCCATTTTTGAACCCCATAAAAAAGTAAAAACAATTCTAGTTACTTTTTTAATGTATAAAATAGATGGAGGAAATACCATGGCAATGTATAGCATAATAGGGAGTAAAACCATCTTTATTATTAAAATCTTCCCCTCCATGGTAAGGTTTCTAAGATTCCACATTAAAATCTTCTTCTCCATCTTAGCTATAGCTGAATCCCAGTTAGGGCTCCCATCATTGACCTGGTTAAAAACAATACCTAAAACTTTAATTTGATCCTGTTGCATTGTGACTCCTGGGGTGATGGATGAATCCCAGGAGCCAATATAAAAACAGTCACATTTATCTGTGTTTAGCTTAAAACCAGAGACCTCGCAGAAATAGCTGGTGTTCCTCAATGCCCCCCTCATGGATGGAGAGTCCGGGCACAGTATGGTGACATCATCCATGTACCCCAACACCTTTAGATGGGTCCCTCCTCCACCAGGTATCGGTACGCCTCTTACTACCCGGTCTTTTCTGAGGAGGGCCATCAGTGGTTCGATTGCGCAAATAAAAAGGAGTGGGGACAGGGGGCAGCCCTGTTTGACACCTGATAAAAGAGGAACACCGCTGGTTAAAAAGCCATTAACAGAGACTTGACTAAAACAGGATCGGTATAAAAGCATGATTCGGCTTAAAATCGTTTCAGGCACTGCCATCTTTTTAAGAACTAAAAACAGGTATTCATGGGAGACCCTATCAAAGGCTTTTTCAAAGTCTAAGGATAAAATTGCTACAGTTTGATTTCTATCCTTAAAATACCATAAAACATCTCTTAAAATATTTAGGGATTCAGCTATAGACCTTCCAGGTACCCCACAAACCTGATTTGGGTGAACTAATTTATGAATAAAAGGTTTAAAACGGACAGCTAATAACTTGGCTAAAACTTTATAATCGACATTTAAAAGTGTGATGGGGCGCCAATTTTTTAGCATATCCTTTTCACCTTTTTTAAAAAGTAATGATACAATCCCCCTCCTCCAGGAAGGGGGAAGTTCATTAACAATAAAAGTTTCTTTATACAATAAAACCATATCATCCTTTAAAATATCCCAAAAAGCTAAATAAAATTCGATGGGTAAACCATCTTCCCCAGGGGCCTTCCCACTAGAAAAACTTTTAAAAACAAATAAAAGTTCATCTAAGTTAAGATCACGGGATAAAACCTCCTGGTCTAAAACATCTAGCTTAAAATCAAGGGAATTAAGAACATGTTCTAAAAAGGATGGATTAAGATCTTTCTTATTAAAAAGAAGCTGGTAGAAGTTAAAAACTGCATCTAACATGCCTTTTGGAGTGGATTCAACCTCAAGGTTCTGGATGATATCCCTCCTATTCATCACTTTTTTAAAAAAGAAACGGGAACATTTCTCGCCCTCCTCCAGGTGCTGCACATGTGAGTTAAAAATGATTTGTTTCCCTTTCTTTTCTATGGCATGTTTTATTTCAGTTTTAAGGTTTAAAATATCATTTTCTACATCCATACCAGCTTCTTTCAATTTAAAAAGTACATTTAAACGCATGTTAAGAACATAAAACCACTGTTTTTCCATTTTTGCCTTCTTCTTACCTGCTTTGATAAAAAAAAATCTGATTTTAGATTTGGTGCCCTCCCACCAGTGCAGCATAGGCTCGTGGGGTTTTCTTTGTGATTGCCAGCACTGGTAGGTCCGCACAAACTCCTCTTTTATCTCAGGGTCCTCTAGGAGTGTGGTGTTTAATCTCCAGAGGCCCCTTTTTGCTTTTTGCTCCCCCTCTAGCTCCAGGCCCACCAAGAGGAGCTTATGATCAGAGAAGATATTCTGCTCGAGCGTGCATTTCAGGGGTTTAAAAGCTCTAGAGGAAAAAATAAAATCGATTCTGGAGCTCACTCTTCCATTGGACCATGTGGCGCCCGGGTCCTCCGGCAAGAGATCCTTCCAGCAATCTTTCAAATTAAAATCATCAATAAAATTTTTAAGCAGGTAAGAAGTGCGGTCTTTACGATTAATATCCCCACCCTGCCGGTGTTCCCCATCACGTATGCAGTTAAAATCACCTCCCACCAGCAGGGGGGAAGACCCAACACAAAACAGTGGTAAAATTTCAAATAGTTCTGCCCGCTCCTGTTTATCAGGAGGGGCATACACATTTAAAACACGAATTAAAAGTCCATTAAAATATAGATGAATTAAAAGAGCTCTGCCAGGCACAATCTCAGTTACTGTATGAATAGAAAAGGACTGGCCTCGGCAGAGCAGCCCAACACCCACAGAACGACAGTCATTTGCACCGGACCATATGGATGGGCCCAGCTTCCAGTCTTCTTTTAAGTCTTTATAGTCCATTTTACTAGGGATTCCACATTCTTGTAGCAGGCAAAGGTCAAAGTCACATGTCTCTAGATAAGAAAATAAAGCAGCCCTGCGATCAGGGCTCTTTAAGGACCTCACATTGAGTGAGGCAATTTTTACAGGGATAGGCATAGTTTATGGAGAGTCCGTGCTTGGAGAATCAAAGTCAATAATAAGCTGCGTACCGTCATCCCCCGCCTGCGGGGTCATCAGCTCCTTGATGTTCTGAGGGTCGGAGCTTGAGATCGATGATGCCCCGACCCTGAGCTCGCTCTCGTCCGAACTACGGCACGCCGCTTTCCTTTGAATGTCTTCCTCTTCTTCTTCTCTTTGTCTTTTAAATGTCACACTGCTGTCCATATCCTCTGTGTTGCTCTCACTTGATGTAATCTCTGGCCCCCGGCTGATGGATCTGCGTCTTCTTTCATCATTTGACGACTGGAACTGCTGCACAGGGGCCTGTGAGGCCTCTTTTCCGGAACCTTTGCCGCTACCTTGGGAAGTTTTCATCGCTTGTTCCCCAGCAAGCGTTGCTGAGGACTGTTGCTCCAACTTCCCCATCGATCGACGATGGCCAGTTTTACCCACCGGGTCCACTGCTGGCGGGGCAGCAAACCCTGGTTTGGCGCCACTTGTCTTCTTGGCCCTGTCCTGTATAGGCGGAGTAACAGGACCGGGCTCAGACCTGGCCACCTGGCTCCCCTTCCGGCGGGCTTTCACCGGGGCCTCTTCGTCCGGAGCAGGGCGACCCTGGGCCAAGCCAGTACCTGGCTTATGCTGTAATTTTGGGTCCACCTTTGCCCCCACCGAGGCCCGTCGGCTGCCACCCGCCACAGGTGAGCCCCCTTCAGAAGTTTCGGCGGGCTCTTGAGCCAGGTAGGAAGTCGATCGACGTCTTTCAATTTCCCGGGCAGTAAACTCGATCACCCGCCCGGGCTTCGTGGAATCCCCATGGCCTCCCCCTAGCACTACCACCGGTGGGCCCCCCGATGGAGCACCAGAGGTCTTGGGCCTGGACCCATCAGTACCTGCCATCTGGGGTTTGGGCATCTTAAAAAAGGACGTCTTTTGTCCTGTCCCCTCTTTGGGTGGGCCCAGCCTTGACCCACCCATCGTAGTTTTTGCTTTATGGGGACAGGAATTAAAATCGTGATTTTCCTCTCCGCAGAGGTTGCACCTTATCGTATGGCTACATCTTGAGGCTATGTGACCTTCTTGGCCACACCTATTGCAGCGAATCACACGCTCCGTGCCGCAGGTCTCCTGGGTGTGGCCAAACCTCAAGCAATTTCGGCAATACATAGGCATTTGAGGATAGAACAGGAAGCCCCGAACTCTCCCGATGGCAAAATTTGGGGGCGGATGGCAAAGACCCCCAATACCACCGGGATCCTTACGGAGCTTGACCCAGAACTTCCTCTTGCCGTTCCAGAACCGCACGGAGTTCAAGATTTTGTTTGCGAATCGCACCTCTTCGCAGTATCGCCGAAGAAAAGTGGCTATATCCTCCGTGGTCACATGAGGGCTGTGCATAGCCACCACCAACGGTATATGTTCCTCACCATAGAGGAACTGGAACGAAAGACCGTCGAGTCGATCGTCCCTCTGGTCCGCACCAGACAAGGTTGCATAGATGTTATCGCAACACGCCGTGGCCGTGAAGGTGACGGTGTACAGGCCACGGCTTTCCTGGTCATTTAGACACAGGATGTCCTCCCTATTGAGGCGGAAGTAGTCAAGAAGAATCACCTCCGCAATGAAGCGGAGGTTCTTCAACTGACGATGGCTCTCCGACACCTCTATGCGGATGGTATTTCGCATCGACATTTCCCCAGAGGGGAAAGCCCAGGAGAACGGCATCTTCCACACCCAGGGACTAAGCCCCTTCCCCAATAGCAGCAGGGGCTCGGAATCCCGCTATAAAAGCGGAACCCTTACCCAAGGCAGAGGTCGGGGGTACCCTAGGTGCTTCCGAAGCTACAGGTAACGCTCAACGTACCGAAAATGCCTTCTGAGACACAAGGTCCCAGAGACAGGGGGATCGCAACCCGTTGTCTGTGGACTAAGCCCGCTCCCCAATAGCAGCAAGGGGGTGAAGTCCCTCCGTAAGGAGAGACAATCCCCCAAGGCCGAGAAGCGGGGTACCACAGACACCTTCCGACCAGACCAAATGCAGATACTACACTTGATCTTAGCCAAAAGGCCGAGAAGCGATAACCGTGAAAGGGGCGGGCCCAACAAGGTCCCCTTCATGGGCACTATCACTGCTTGCTGTCAGGGAGGCTGCCAGACAATTTTCCATGCACACTCTGGGCTGGGGGGCAGTCAACCACCAGTACACACAGCAGAACCTAAACCCATACCATTATTGCTAAGCAGCAAGACAGGGGCCCATTGCACTCCCACGGGGCCTTTTTAAATGCAATCCATAACCCGGATTTGCCAGGAACCCTTCTTACTCCTCCTACTTGCATGTGACACTGGGCTTAGGATCTGCATAGGAAACACACACACAAGCACACACCTACCTTTGTTGCCTGCAGATGCCTCCTTGGCTGTCCCCAAACGGTATCAAACCAACACCCACGGGAAGCTGTAAGCATAGAGGACATGCCTGCACCCCATTGGACTTACCTGTGTGGGTTAAATCCGGGTTATTTGACAACCTATGGCGGTGATGGTTCTGCTCAGGCAGAGCAGTGCTGATGCTCCTCATAAAGCTGTCGCTGCTGTGAAGGTTCTAGGTGACATCACAATCCCTATGGTTACATACACGACAAAGCTGGGTTGTTGTTGTTTACACTCTGCAAGGCCTGTGGAAGTGAGTGACATCATAGCACTGTAGTTCTGAGGGTTCTAGATGGATGCAACAATCTCCTGTTGCTTCTATGAAGGCCATAATAGACGACATCACCAAACAGCTCCATAGTCACATACACAGCAAAGGAGAGATGTTGTTTACACCTAGTGATGTCAGTGGTATTGAGTGACATCACAGCACAGTGCTAAGGCTCCTGGGCCTGGACACAGCAGCGGCTGCAATATCTCAACGGAGAATACGTTTATATATATGTGTGTGTGTGCGCGTATATATATATATATATATATATATATATATATATATATATATATATATTTCTCCGCCGAAATCACTTTTAAACCCATTTCCACCTTTTTTTCCCTTCTCTTCCTCTTACTTTTTTTTCACGTTTTTTTACGTTTTTCTCCTTTTCGCCTCTTTTCTGGGCGTATTATTCTTCTTTTTCTTCTTTTTTTTCGTCTAATGCATACCCCATCAGTGCAGCAATGCTTATTCAATACCGCCAGCAGATGGAGACACTGGGGGATAATTTTCTAAGGATTTATACTGATTTTTCCTGTCTGAATTTGTCGCACAGAAAGTTGCAGGCCAAATATGTGTGACATTTCTGCGACTTTAGCTTCTAGAGCATTTTTACAACATTATACATAGGTGCTGAATACATAAAAAGCGACTGTTCAGCGACAGACAAGTCGCATCGGCTGAAAGTAGGCCAGAATGTCAGTCCATGTTGGAGCAGGTTTAGATACAGTCTAAAGCATAGATCTCAAAGTCTGTGCACAGAATTTAGCAAGGGCCTCGCACCTTCTGATGCATCAGGTAGGTGCACTATAGCATAGCCTAACCCTCTGTACTTTGGTCTATATTGATGCGGGACATAGACAGCCAGCTGATGACCAATCCATTAGTGCAATGGATGGCTGGAAGCATTTGTCTTTGCCTTTGCAATACCACAGAAGCAATGCATGGTCAATGTACAGCAATGACACACCTGTGTGAACAGCCAGGAGACCCCCCCATGTTATGTTACATAGTTACATAGTTAGTACGGTCGAAAAAAGACATATGTCCATCAAGTTCAACCAGGGAATTAAGGGGTAGGGGTGTGGCGCGATATTGGGGAAGGGATGAGATTTTATATTTCTTCATAAGCATTAATCTTATTTTGTCAATTAGGAACATTCAGCACCCACCCGCTATCAAGGCAGCTGCCTATCATGTCATGCCCTACCTGCACAGGTGTGCTGGCTACTCAAATGATCCAATTAAGGAGGCCATTTAGTCAGCAGCAGCAGAAGTCCTGTGCCTGGACGCTCCAACAGCGGCCAGACACAAGCAGAAGCAGCAGAAGCAGCAGCAGCACCACCTTTTGTTTTTTGGCTGCAGCAGCAGCAGCAGCAGCAGCAAGGCCCACAGGGCTGGCTAGCTGGCTAGCCAGCAAGCAGGTAGCAATGAAAGTAGGAATCTTTCTTTTTAACCCTGTAAGGGGGTGGTGCACTGTACCCGAAGATACTGCCATATCGGGTCAATGCATAGGGCGACGGAAGCAAGCTTCGAAATCGGCCCCCGTTCTCAAAAATCCATTTAATATATGGTCCCCAGATAGGGGACGTATCAGATATTAAACTGATAAGAACAGATACTACACTTGATCTTAGCCAAAAGGCCGAGAAGCGATAACCGTGAAAGGGGCGGGCCCAACAAGGTCCCCTTCATGGGCACTATCACTGCTTGCTGTCAGGGAGGCTGCCAGACAATTTTCCATGCACACTCTGGGCTGGGGGGCAGTCAACCACCAGTACACACAGCAGAACCTAAACCCATACCATTATTGCTAAGCAGCAAGACAGGGGCCCATTGCACTCCCACGGGGCCTTTTTAAATGCAATCCATAACCCGGATTTGCCAGGAACCCTTCTTACTCCTCCTACTTGCATGTGACACTGGGCTTAGGATCTGCATAGGAAACACACACACAAGCACACACCTACCTTTGTTGCCTGCAGATGCCTCCTTGGCTGTCCCCAAACGGTATCAAACCAACACCCACGGGAAGCTGTAAGCATAGAGGACATGCCTGCACCCCATTGGACTTACCTGTGTGGGTTAAATCCGGGTTATTTGACAACCTATGGCGGTGATGGTTCTGCTCAGGCAGAGCAGTGCTGATGCTCCTCATAAAGCTGTCGCTGCTGTGAAGGTTCTAGGTGACATCACAATCCCTATGGTTACATACACGACAAAGCTGGGTTGTTGTTGTTTACACTCTGCAAGGCCTGTGGAAGTGAGTGACATCATAGCACTGTAGTTCTGAGGGTTCTAGATGGATGCAACAATCTCCTGTTGCTTCTATGAAGGCCATAATAGACGACATCACCAAACAGCTCCATAGTCACATACACAGCAAAGGAGAGATGTTGTTTACACCTAGTGATGTCAGTGGTATTGAGTGACATCACAGCACAGTGCTAAGGCTCCTGGGCCTGGACACAGCAGCGGCTGCAATATCTCAACGGAGAATACGTTTATATATATGTGTGTGTGTGCGCGTATATATATATATATATATATATATATATATATATATATATATATATATTCTCCGCCGAAATCACTTTTAAACCCATTTCCACCTTTTTTTCCCTTCTCTTCCTCTTACTTTTTTTTCACGTTTTTTTACGTTTTTCTCCTTTTCGCCTCTTTTCTGGGCGTATTATTCTTCTTTTTCTTCTTTTTTTTCGTCTAATGCATACCCCATCAGTGCAGCAATGCTTATTCAATACCGCCAGCAGATGGAGACACTGGGGGATAATTTTCTAAGGATTTATACTGATTTTTCCTGTCTGAATTTGTCGCACAGAAAGTTGCAGGCCAAATATGTGTGACATTTCTGCGACTTTAGCTTCTAGAGCATTTTTACAACATTATACATAGGTGCTGAATACATAAAAAGCGACTGTTCAGCGACAGACAAGTCGCATCGGCTGAAAGTAGGCCAGAATGTCAGTCCATGTTGGAGCAGGTTTAGATACAGTCTAAAGCATAGATCTCAAAGTCTGTGCACAGAATTTAGCAAGGGCCTCGCACCTTCTGATGCATCAGGTAGGTGCACTATAGCATAGCCTAACCCTCTGTACTTTGGTCTATATTGATGCGGGACATAGACAGCCAGCTGATGACCAATCCATTAGTGCAATGGATGGCTGGAAGCATTTGTCTTTGCCTTTGCAATACCACAGAAGCAATGCATGGTCAATGTACAGCAATGACACACCTGTGTGAACAGCCAGGAGACCCCCCCATGTTATGTTACATAGTTACATAGTTAGTACGGTCGAAAAAAGACATATGTCCATCAAGTTCAACCAGGGAATTAAGGGGTAGGGGTGTGGCGCGATATTGGGGAAGGGATGAGATTTTATATTTCTTCATAAGCATTAATCTTATTTTGTCAATTAGGAACATTCAGCACCCACCCGCTATCAAGGCAGCTGCCTATCATGTCATGCCCTACCTGCACAGGTGTGCTGGCTACTCAAATGATCCAATTAAGGAGGCCATTTAGTCAGCAGCAGCAGAAGTCCTGTGCCTGGACGCTCCAACAGCGGCCAGACACAAGCAGAAGCAGCAGAAGCAGCAGCAGCACCACCTTTTGTTTTTTGGCTGCAGCAGCAGCAGCAGCAAGGCCCACAGGGCTGGCTAGCTGGCTAGCCAGCAAGCAGGTAGCAATGAAAGTAGGAATCTTTCTTTTTAACCCTGTAAGGGGGTGGTGCACTGTACCCGAAGATACTGCCATATCGGGTCAATGCATAGGGCGACGGAAGCAAGCTTCGAAATCGGCCCCCGTTCTCAAAAATCCATTTAATATATGGTCCCCAGATAGGGGACGTATCAGATATTAAACTGATAAGAACAGATACTACACTTGATCTTAGCCAAAAGGCCGAGAAGCGATAACCGTGAAAGGGGCGGGCCCAACAAGGTCCCCTTCATGGGCACTATCACTGCTTGCTGTCAGGGAGGCTGCCAGACAATTTTCCATGCACACTCTGGGCTGGGGGGCAGTCAACCACCAGTACACACAGCAGAACCTAAACCCATACCATTATTGCTAAGCAGCAAGACAGGGGCCCATTGCACTCCCACGGGGCCTTTTTAAATGCAATCCATAACCCGGATTTGCCAGGAACCCTTCTTACTCCTCCTACTTGCATGTGACACTGGGCTTAGGATCTGCATAGGAAACACACACACAAGCACACACCTACCTTTGTTGCCTGCAGATGCCTCCTTGGCTGTCCCCAAACGGTATCAAACCAACACCCACGGGAAGCTGTAAGCATAGAGGACATGCCTGCACCCCATTGGACTTACCTGTGTGGGTTAAATCCGGGTTATTTGACAACCTATGGCGGTGATGGTTCTGCTCAGGCAGAGCAGTGCTGATGCTCCTCATAAAGCTGTCGCTGCTGTGAAGGTTCTAGGTGACATCACAATCCCTATGGTTACATACACGACAAAGCTGGGTTGTTGTTGTTTACACTCTGCAAGGCCTGTGGAAGTGAGTGACATCATAGCACTGTAGTTCTGAGGGTTCTAGATGGATGCAACAATCTCCTGTTGCTTCTATGAAGGCCATAATAGACGACATCACCAAACAGCTCCATAGTCACATACACAGCAAAGGAGAGATGTTGTTTACACCTAGTGATGTCAGTGGTATTGAGTGACATCACAGCACAGTGCTAAGGCTCCTGGGCCTGGACACAGCAGCGGCTGCAATATCTCAACGGAGAATACGTTTATATATATGTGTGTGTGTGCGCGTATATATATATATATATATATATATATATATATATATATATATATATATTCTCCGCCGAAATCACTTTTAAACCCATTTCCACCTTTTTTTCCCTTCTCTTCCTCTTACTTTTTTTTCACGTTTTTTTACGTTTTTCTCCTTTTCGCCTCTTTTCTGGGCGTATTATTCTTCTTTTTCTTCTTTTTTTTCGTCTAATGCATACCCCATCAGTGCAGCAATGCTTATTCAATACCGCCAGCAGATGGAGACACTGGGGGATAATTTTCTAAGGATTTATACTGATTTTTCCTGTCTGAATTTGTCGCACAGAAAGTTGCAGGCCAAATATGTGTGACATTTCTGCGACTTTAGCTTCTAGAGCATTTTTACAACATTATACATAGGTGCTGAATACATAAAAAGCGACTGTTCAGCGACAGACAAGTCGCATCGGCTGAAAGTAGGCCAGAATGTCAGTCCATGTTGGAGCAGGTTTAGATACAGTCTAAAGCATAGATCTCAAAGTCTGTGCACAGAATTTAGCAAGGGCCTCGCACCTTCTGATGCATCAGGTAGGTGCACTATAGCATAGCCTAACCCTCTGTACTTTGGTCTATATTGATGCGGGACATAGACAGCCAGCTGATGACCAATCCATTAGTGCAATGGATGGCTGGAAGCATTTGTCTTTGCCTTTGCAATACCACAGAAGCAATGCATGGTCAATGTACAGCAATGACACACCTGTGTGAACAGCCAGGAGACCCCCCCATGTTATGTTACATAGTTACATAGTTAGTACGGTCGAAAAAAGACATATGTCCATCAAGTTCAACCAGGGAATTAAGGGGTAGGGGTGTGGCGCGATATTGGGGAAGGGATGAGATTTTATATTTCTTCATAAGCATTAATCTTATTTTGTCAATTAGGAACATTCAGCACCCACCCGCTATCAAGGCAGCTGCCTATCATGTCATGCCCTACCTGCACAGGTGTGCTGGCTACTCAAATGATCCAATTAAGGAGGCCATTTAGTCAGCAGCAGCAGAAGTCCTGTGCCTGGACGCTCCAACAGCGGCCAGACACAAGCAGAAGCAGCAGAAGCAGCAGCAGCACCACCTTTTGTTTTTTGGCTGCAGCAGCAGCAGCAGCAGCAGCAAGGCCCACAGGGCTGGCTAGCTGGCTAGCCAGCAAGCAGGTAGCAATGAAAGTAGGAATCTTTCTTTTTAACCCTGTAAGGGGGTGGTGCACTGTACCCGAAGATACTGCCATATCGGGTCAATGCATAGGGCGACGGAAGCAAGCTTCGAAATCGGCCCCCGTTCTCAAAAATCCATTTAATATATGGTCCCCAGATAGGGGACGTATCAGATATTAAACTGATAAGAACAGATACTACACTTGATCTTAGCCAAAAGGCCGAGAAGCGATAACCGTGAAAGGGGCGGGCCCAACAAGGTCCCCTTCATGGGCACTATCACTGCTTGCTGTCAGGGAGGCTGCCAGACAATTTTCCATGCACACTCTGGGCTGGGGGGCAGTCAACCACCAGTACACACAGCAGAACCTAAACCCATACCATTATTGCTAAGCAGCAAGACAGGGGCCCATTGCACTCCCACGGGGCCTTTTTAAATGCAATCCATAACCCGGATTTGCCAGGAACCCTTCTTACTCCTCCTACTTGCATGTGACACTGGGCTTAGGATCTGCATAGGAAACACACACACAAGCACACACCTACCTTTGTTGCCTGCAGATGCCTCCTTGGCTGTCCCCAAACGGTATCAAACCAACACCCACGGGAAGCTGTAAGCATAGAGGACATGCCTGCACCCCATTGGACTTACCTGTGTGGGTTAAATCCGGGTTATTTGACAACCTATGGCGGTGATGGTTCTGCTCAGGCAGAGCAGTGCTGATGCTCCTCATAAAGCTGTCGCTGCTGTGAAGGTTCTAGGTGACATCACAATCCCTATGGTTACATACACGACAAAGCTGGGTTGTTGTTGTTTACACTCTGCAAGGCCTGTGGAAGTGAGTGACATCATAGCACTGTAGTTCTGAGGGTTCTAGATGGATGCAACAATCTCCTGTTGCTTCTATGAAGGCCATAATAGACGACATCACCAAACAGCTCCATAGTCACATACACAGCAAAGGAGAGATGTTGTTTACACCTAGTGATGTCAGTGGTATTGAGTGACATCACAGCACAGTGCTAAGGCTCCTGGGCCTGGACACAGCAGCGGCTGCAATATCTCAACGGAGAATACGTTTATATATATGTGTGTGTGTGCGCGTATATATATATATATATATATATATATATATATATATATATATATATTTCTCCGCCGAAATCACTTTTAAACCCATTTCCACCTTTTTTTCCCTTCTCTTCCTCTTACTTTTTTTTCACGTTTTTTTACGTTTTTCTCCTTTTCGCCTCTTTTCTGGGCGTATTATTCTTCTTTTTCTTCTTTTTTTTCGTCTAATGCATACCCCATCAGTGCAGCAATGCTTATTCAATACCGCCAGCAGATGGAGACACTGGGGGATAATTTTCTAAGGATTTATACTGATTTTTCCTGTCTGAATTTGTCGCACAGAAAGTTGCAGGCCAAATATGTGTGACATTTCTGCGACTTTAGCTTCTAGAGCATTTTTACAACATTATACATAGGTGCTGAATACATAAAAAGCGACTGTTCAGCGACAGACAAGTCGCATCGGCTGAAAGTAGGCCAGAATGTCAGTCCATGTTGGAGCAGGTTTAGATACAGTCTAAAGCATAGATCTCAAAGTCTGTGCACAGAATTTAGCAAGGGCCTCGCACCTTCTGATGCATCAGGTAGGTGCACTATAGCATAGCCTAACCCTCTGTACTTTGGTCTATATTGATGCGGGACATAGACAGCCAGCTGATGACCAATCCATTAGTGCAATGGATGGCTGGAAGCATTTGTCTTTGCCTTTGCAATACCACAGAAGCAATGCATGGTCAATGTACAGCAATGACACACCTGTGTGAACAGCCAGGAGACCCCCCCATGTTATGTTACATAGTTACATAGTTAGTACGGTCGAAAAAAGACATATGTCCATCAAGTTCAACCAGGGAATTAAGGGGTAGGGGTGTGGCGCGATATTGGGGAAGGGATGAGATTTTATATTTCTTCATAAGCATTAATCTTATTTTGTCAATTAGGAACATTCAGCACCCACCCGCTATCAAGGCAGCTGCCTATCATGTCATGCCCTACCTGCACAGGTGTGCTGGCTACTCAAATGATCCAATTAAGGAGGCCATTTAGTCAGCAGCAGCAGAAGTCCTGTGCCTGGACGCTCCAACAGCGGCCAGACACAAGCAGAAGCAGCAGAAGCAGCAGCAGCACCACCTTTTGTTTTTTGGCTGCAGCAGCAGCAGCAGCAGCAGCAAGGCCCACAGGGCTGGCTAGCTGGCTAGCCAGCAAGCAGGTAGCAATGAAAGTAGGAATCTTTCTTTTTAACCCTGTAAGGGGGTGGTGCACTGTACCCGAAGATACTGCCATATCGGGTCAATGCATAGGGCGACGGAAGCAAGCTTCGAAATCGGCCCCCGTTCTCAAAAATCCATTTAATATATGGTCCCCAGATAGGGGACGTATCAGATATTAAACTGATAAGAACAGATACTACACTTGATCTTAGCCAAAAGGCCGAGAAGCGATAACCGTGAAAGGGGCGGGCCCAACAAGGTCCCCTTCATGGGCACTATCACTGCTTGCTGTCAGGGAGGCTGCCAGACAATTTTCCATGCACACTCTGGGCTGGGGGGCAGTCAACCACCAGTACACACAGCAGAACCTAAACCCATACCATTATTGCTAAGCAGCAAGACAGGGGCCCATTGCACTCCCACGGGGCCTTTTTAAATGCAATCCATAACCCGGATTTGCCAGGAACCCTTCTTACTCCTCCTACTTGCATGTGACACTGGGCTTAGGATCTGCATAGGAAACACACACACAAGCACACACCTACCTTTGTTGCCTGCAGATGCCTCCTTGGCTGTCCCCAAACGGTATCAAACCAACACCCACGGGAAGCTGTAAGCATAGAGGACATGCCTGCACCCCATTGGACTTACCTGTGTGGGTTAAATCCGGGTTATTTGACAACCTATGGCGGTGATGGTTCTGCTCAGGCAGAGCAGTGCTGATGCTCCTCATAAAGCTGTCGCTGCTGTGAAGGTTCTAGGTGACATCACAATCCCTATGGTTACATACACGACAAAGCTGGGTTGTTGTTGTTTACACTCTGCAAGGCCTGTGGAAGTGAGTGACATCATAGCACTGTAGTTCTGAGGGTTCTAGATGGATGCAACAATCTCCTGTTGCTTCTATGAAGGCCATAATAGACGACATCACCAAACAGCTCCATAGTCACATACACAGCAAAGGAGAGATGTTGTTTACACCTAGTGATGTCAGTGGTATTGAGTGACATCACAGCACAGTGCTAAGGCTCCTGGGCCTGGACACAGCAGCGGCTGCAATATCTCAACGGAGAATACGTTTATATATATGTGTGTGTGTGCGCGTATATATATATATATATATATATATATATATATATATATATATATTTCTCCGCCGAAATCACTTTTAAACCCATTTCCACCTTTTTTTCCCTTCTCTTCCTCTTACTTTTTTTTCACGTTTTTTTACGTTTTTCTCCTTTTCGCCTCTTTTCTGGGCGTATTATTCTTCTTTTTCTTCTTTTTTTTCGTCTAATGCATACCCCATCAGTGCAGCAATGCTTATTCAATACCGCCAGCAGATGGAGACACTGGGGGATAATTTTCTAAGGATTTATACTGATTTTTCCTGTCTGAATTTGTCGCACAGAAAGTTGCAGGCCAAATATGTGTGACATTTCTGCGACTTTAGCTTCTAGAGCATTTTTACAACATTATACATAGGTGCTGAATACATAAAAAGCGACTGTTCAGCGACAGACAAGTCGCATCGGCTGAAAGTAGGCCAGAATGTCAGTCCATGTTGGAGCAGGTTTAGATACAGTCTAAAGCATAGATCTCAAAGTCTGTGCACAGAATTTAGCAAGGGCCTCGCACCTTCTGATGCATCAGGTAGGTGCACTATAGCATAGCCTAACCCTCTGTACTTTGGTCTATATTGATGCGGGACATAGACAGCCAGCTGATGACCAATCCATTAGTGCAATGGATGGCTGGAAGCATTTGTCTTTGCCTTTGCAATACCACAGAAGCAATGCATGGTCAATGCACAGCAATGACACACCTGTGTGAACAGCCAGGAGACCCCCCCATGTTATGTTACATAGTTACATAGTTAGTACGGTCGAAAAAAGACATATGTCCATCAAGTTCAACCAGGGAATTAAGGGGTAGGGGTGTGGCGCGATATTGGGGAAGGGATGAGATTTTATATTTCTTCATAAGCATTAATCTTATTTTGTCAATTAGGAACATTCAGCACCCACCCGCTATCAAGGCAGCTGCCTATCATGTCATGCCCTACCTGCACAGGTGTGCTGGCTACTCAAATGATCCAATTAAGGAGGCCATTTAGTCAGCAGCAGCAGAAGTCCTGTGCCTGGACGCTCCAACAGCGGCCAGACACAAGCAGAAGCAGCAGAAGCAGCAGCAGCACCACCTTTTGTTTTTTGGCTGCAGCAGCAGCAGCAGCAGCAGCAAGGCCCACAGGGCTGGCTAGCTGGCTAGCCAGCAAGCAGGTAGCAATGAAAGTAGGAATCTTTCTTTTTAACCCTGTAAGGGGGTGGTGCACTGTACCCGAAGATACTGCCATATCGGGTCAATGCATAGGGCGACGGAAGCAAGCTTCGAAATCGGCCCCCGTTCTCAAAAATCCATTTAATATATGGTCCCCAGATAGGGGACGTATCAGATATTAAACTGATAAGAACAGATACTACACTTGATCTTAGCCAAAAGGCCGAGAAGCGATAACCGTGAAAGGGGCGGGCCCAACAAGGTCCCCTTCATGGGCACTATCACTGCTTGCTGTCAGGGAGGCTGCCAGACAATTTTCCATGCACACTCTGGGCTGGGGGGCAGTCAACCACCAGTACACACAGCAGAACCTAAACCCATACCATTATTGCTAAGCAGCAAGACAGGGGCCCATTGCACTCCCACGGGGCCTTTTTAAATGCAATCCATAACCCGGATTTGCCAGGAACCCTTCTTACTCCTCCTACTTGCATGTGACACTGGGCTTAGGATCTGCATAGGAAACACACACACAAGCACACACCTACCTTTGTTGCCTGCAGATGCCTCCTTGGCTGTCCCCAAACGGTATCAAACCAACACCCACGGGAAGCTGTAAGCATAGAGGACATGCCTGCACCCCATTGGACTTACCTGTGTGGGTTAAATCCGGGTTATTTGACAACCTATGGCGGTGATGGTTCTGCTCAGGCAGAGCAGTGCTGATGCTCCTCATAAAGCTGTCGCTGCTGTGAAGGTTCTAGGTGACATCACAATCCCTATGGTTACATACACGACAAAGCTGGGTTGTTGTTGTTTACACTCTGCAAGGCCTGTGGAAGTGAGTGACATCATAGCACTGTAGTTCTGAGGGTTCTAGATGGATGCAACAATCTCCTGTTGCTTCTATGAAGGCCATAATAGACGACATCACCAAACAGCTCCATAGTCACATACACAGCAAAGGAGAGATGTTGTTTACACCTAGTGATGTCAGTGGTATTGAGTGACATCACAGCACAGTGCTAAGGCTCCTGGGCCTGGACACAGCAGCGGCTGCAATATCTCAACGGAGAATACGTTTATATATATGTGTGTGTGTGCGCGTATATATATATATATATATATATATATATATATATATATATATATTTCTCCGCCGAAATCACTTTTAAACCCATTTCCACCTTTTTTTCCCTTCTCTTCCTCTTACTTTTTTTTCACGTTTTTTTACGTTTTTCTCCTTTTCGCCTCTTTTCTGGGCGTATTATTCTTCTTTTTCTTCTTTTTTTTCGTCTAATGCATACCCCATCAGTGCAGCAATGCTTATTCAATACCGCCAGCAGATGGAGACACTGGGGGATAATTTTCTAAGGATTTATACTGATTTTTCCTGTCTGAATTTGTCGCACAGAAAGTTGCAGGCCAAATATGTGTGACATTTCTGCGACTTTAGCTTCTAGAGCATTTTTACAACATTATACATAGGTGCTGAATACATAAAAAGCGACTGTTCAGCGACAGACAAGTCGCATCGGCTGAAAGTAGGCCAGAATGTCAGTCCATGTTGGAGCAGGTTTAGATACAGTCTAAAGCATAGATCTCAAAGTCTGTGCACAGAATTTAGCAAGGGCCTCGCACCTTCTGATGCATCAGGTAGGTGCACTATAGCATAGCCTAACCCTCTGTACTTTGGTCTATATTGATGCGGGACATAGACAGCCAGCTGATGACCAATCCATTAGTGCAATGGATGGCTGGAAGCATTTGTCTTTGCCTTTGCAATACCACAGAAGCAATGCATGGTCAATGTACAGCAATGACACACCTGTGTGAACAGCCAGGAGACCCCCCCATGTTATGTTACATAGTTACATAGTTAGTACGGTCGAAAAAAGACATATGTCCATCAAGTTCAACCAGGGAATTAAGGGGTAGGGGTGTGGCGCGATATTGGGGAAGGGATGAGATTTTATATTTCTTCATAAGCATTAATCTTATTTTGTCAATTAGGAACATTCAGCACCCACCCGCTATCAAGGCAGCTGCCTATCATGTCATGCCCTACCTGCACAGGTGTGCTGGCTACTCAAATGATCCAATTAAGGAGGCCATTTAGTCAGCAGCAGCAGAAGTCCTGTGCCTGGACGCTCCAACAGCGGCCAGACACAAGCAGAAGCAGCAGAAGCAGCAGCAGCACCACCTTTTGTTTTTTGGCTGCAGCAGCAGCAGCAGCAGCAGCAAGGCCCACAGGGCTGGCTAGCTGGCTAGCCAGCAAGCAGGTAGCAATGAAAGTAGGAATCTTTCTTTTTAACCCTGTAAGGGGGTGGTGCACTGTACCCGAAGATACTGCCATATCGGGTCAATGCATAGGGCGACGGAAGCAAGCTTCGAAATCGGCCCCCGTTCTCAAAAATCCATTTAATATATGGTCCCCAGATAGGGGACGTATCAGATATTAAACTGATAAGAACAGATTTTTTTTTTTTTTAAGTTAGCCCTCAGAACTCACTCAGAGTTCCAAGATCTTATTTGGAACTCAATTTTGTGTTCATCATCAGGTAACATGTTTTTATTTCTTTTCTTAAACACTAATGGAACAAAATAGAACATTTAAAAACAAAATAAGAAACAACATAAAATAGCAAAACCAAACATTACTTTCTAATTAAGCAAAACCAAATTAGAAGGTCATCCCCTTCCTCCATGCAAACACCATTAGAAAGTCTATCAGTCCTCGACTGATATTGCCATTTGCTATATCTTTCTTAACTTGAGACGCTAACCAGCCTGGAATTTTATACGTTTCAACAAAACGGTTCATGTCTGCCTTGAAAGAAAAATAGACTTTATCCCGAGCTTCTTCCTCCCGGTTCTTCAAGCCTATCTTTAGATCCATCATATCTTTGTCAAACGTTTTTCTTTCTGCTTCCGACAAATTTTCCAACAAACCACCAAGCACACCAAAATACTGCACTGGCACATACACTTCCTCCTCTCTCTTCTTCTTCTGCTCTGTAGGTCTTCTAGTTGGAACCTGCTCCACTTCTGGTTCTTTCACTTCAGCTGGTTCCTCTCTACTTCTTTTTACAGCTTCCTTTTTCTCTGAATTTTTCTCAGACTTTTTCTTAGGACACGAGCCAAGCAGATGGCCCTCCTCACCACACAGATGGCATTTCCTTTTCTTTTGACAATTTTCCACGTCGTGACCCTCCTCTTGACACTTGAAACACCACAAAAACGTGCAATCCTCCTTTCTGTGACCGTACTGTTTACATTTGCGGCAAAAATCTTGCATGCCAGAAAAATACAGATCCCCGTTCACAGAACCAATTTTAAACCGTCCTGGGGGGATCACTAACTTGCCATCTGCCATTTTAAATTTCACATGGAACCTCCACTTGGTGGTCCATAGTCCATATTGATTAAATACCTTGCCTTTAGGCAGAACACTGTCACAGAATCGAGACAAAAAGGTAACGATATCCTCCTCCGAAGTATATGGGCTATACATCCTTATAGTCACCAATCGTTCTCTACGTGGGAAATGTGGAACTATCTCCACCCCTTCCAAAACCGGACATACCTTCTTTTGCTGCAATATGTTCCAAAATGACTCATAGTCCTCTTCAGAAGCCAGCACCACGTCGTAGTATCCACTTCTGGGAAACTCAAGCATGGATAGGATTTGCTCCCTCTTGACTTCCAGCAACTTAAACAGCACTTCTTCCACGACAAAGACAAGGCCTCTTTCCTTCTTCCGGACATCGAGCAGGGAAATACGAACTCCATTCCGAAGTCTCGCAAAAGGCGGCACGCCTTCCGAAGAAAAACCGCAATCTTCCTCCATGTCCATGATGTCCAGACACCTCCCCCACCGAAGTAGGTAGGTGGGGATCGCCTCCCGTTGTCTGGGGACTAAGCCGGCTCCCTGATAGCAGCAGGGGGGTGAAGTCCCTCCGTTAAGAAGGACGATCCCCCCAGGCAAAGGAGCCGGGTACCCCAGACACCCTCTGGCCAGACCAAGTGAGCAGAACTACACTTGATCTTAGCCAAAAGGCCGAGAAGCGATAACCGTGAAAGGGGCGGACCCAACAAGGTCCCCTTCATGGGCACTATCACTGCTTGCTGTCAGGGAGGCTGCCAGACAATTTTCCATGCACACTCTGGGCTGGGGGGCAGTCAACCACCAGTACACACAGCAGAACCTAAACCCATACCATTATTGCTAAGCAGCAAGACAGGGGCCCATTGCACTCCCACGGGGCCTTTTTAAATGCAATCCATAACCCGGATTTGCCAGGAACCCTTCTTACTCCTCCTACTTGCATGTGACACTGGGCTTAGGATCTGCATAGGAAACACACACACAAGCACACACCTACCTTTGTTGCCTGCAGATGCCTCCTTGGCTGTCCCCAAACGGTATCAAACCAACACCCACGGGAAGCTGTAAGCATAGAGGACATGCCTGCACCCCATTGGACTTACCTGTGTGGGTTAAATCCGGGTTATTTGACAACCTATGGCGGTGATGGTTCTGCTCAGGCAGAGCAGTGCTGATGCTCCTCATAAAGCTGTCGCTGCTGTGAAGGTTCTAGGTGACATCACAATCCCTATGGTTACATACACGACAAAGCTGGGTTGTTGTTGTTTACACTCTGCAAGGCCTGTGGAAGTGAGTGACATCATAGCACTGTAGTTCTGAGGGTTCTAGATGGATGCAACAATCTCCTGTTGCTTCTATGAAGGCCATAATAGACGACATCACCAAACAGCTCCATAGTCACATACACAGCAAAGGAGAGATGTTGTTTACACCTAGTGATGTCAGTGGTATTGAGTGACATCACAGCACAGTGCTAAGGCTCCTGGGCCTGGACACAGCAGCGGCTGCAATATCTCAACGGAGAATACGTTTATATATATGTGTGTGTGTGCGCGTATATATATATATATATATATATATATATATATATATATATATATATATATATTTCTCCGCCGAAATCACTTTTAAACCCATTTCCACCTTTTTTTCCCTTCTCTTCCTCTTACTTTTTTTTCACGTTTTTTTACGTTTTTCTCCTTTTCGCCTCTTTTCTGGGCGTATTATTCTTCTTTTTCTTCTTTTTTTTCGTCTAATGCATACCCCATCAGTGCAGCAATGCTTATTCAATACCGCCAGCAGATGGAGACACTGGGGGATAATTTTCTAAGGATTTATACTGATTTTTCCTGTCTGAATTTGTCGCACAGAAAGTTGCAGGCCAAATATGTGTGACATTTCTGCGACTTTAGCTTCTAGAGCATTTTTACAACATTATACATAGGTGCTGAATACATAAAAAGCGACTGTTCAGCGACAGACAAGTCGCATCGGCTGAAAGTAGGCCAGAATGTCAGTCCATGTTGGAGCAGGTTTAGATACAGTCTAAAGCATAGATCTCAAAGTCTGTGCACAGAATTTAGCAAGGGCCTCGCACCTTCTGATGCATCAGGTAGGTGCACTATAGCATAGCCTAACCCTCTGTACTTTGGTCTATATTGATGCGGGACATAGACAGCCAGCTGATGACCAATCCATTAGTGCAATGGATGGCTGGAAGCATTTGTCTTTGCCTTTGCAATACCACAGAAGCAATGCATGGTCAATGTACAGCAATGACACACCTGTGTGAACAGCCAGGAGACCCCCCCATGTTATGTTACATAGTTACATAGTTAGTACGGTCGAAAAAAGACATATGTCCATCAAGTTCAACCAGGGAATTAAGGGGTAGGGGTGTGGCGCGATATTGGGGAAGGGATGAGATTTTATATTTCTTCATAAGCATTAATCTTATTTTGTCAATTAGGAACATTCAGCACCCACCCGCTATCAAGGCAGCTGCCTATCATGTCATGCCCTACCTGCACAGGTGTGCTGGCTACTCAAATGATCCAATTAAGGAGGCCATTTAGTCAGCAGCAGCAGAAGTCCTGTGCCTGGACGCTCCAACAGCGGCCAGACACAAGCAGAAGCAGCAGAAGCAGCAGCAGCACCACCTTTTGTTTTTTGGCTGCAGCAGCAGCAGCAGCAGCAGCAAGGCCCACAGGGCTGGCTAGCTGGCTAGCCAGCAAGCAGGTAGCAATGAAAGTAGGAATCTTTCTTTTTAACCCTGTAAGGGGGTGGTGCACTGTACCCAAAGATACTGCCATATCGGGTCAATGCATAGGGCGACGGAAGCAAGCTTCGAAATCGGCCCCCGTTCTCAAAAATCCATTTAATATATGGTCCCCAGATAGGGGACGTATCAGATATTAAACTGATAAGAACAGATACTACACTTGATCTTAGCCAAAAGGCCGAGAAGCGATAACCGTGAAAGGGGCGGGCCCAACAAGGTCCCCTTCATGGGCACTATCACTGCTTGCTGTCAGGGAGGCTGCCAGACAATTTTCCATGCACACTCTGGGCTGGGGGGCAGTCAACCACCAGTACACACAGCAGAACCTAAACCCATACCATTATTGCTAAGCAGCAAGACAGGGGCCCATTGCACTCCCACGGGGCCTTTTTAAATGCAATCCATAACCCGGATTTGCCAGGAACCCTTCTTACTCCTCCTACTTGCATGTGACACTGGGCTTAGGATCTGCATAGGAAACACACACACAAGCACACACCTACCTTTGTTGCCTGCAGATGCCTCCTTGGCTGTCCCCAAACGGTATCAAACCAACACCCACGGGAAGCTGTAAGCATAGAGGACATGCCTGCACCCCATTGGACTTACCTGTGTGGGTTAAATCCGGGTTATTTGACAACCTATGGCGGTGATGGTTCTGCTCAGGCAGAGCAGTGCTGATGCTCCTCATAAAGCTGTCGCTGCTGTGAAGGTTCTAGGTGACATCACAATCCCTATGGTTACATACACGACAAAGCTGGGTTGTTGTTGTTTACACTCTGCAAGGCCTGTGGAAGTGAGTGACATCATAGCACTGTAGTTCTGAGGGTTCTAGATGGATGCAACAATCTCCTGTTGCTTCTATGAAGGCCATAATAGACGACATCACCAAACAGCTCCATAGTCACATACACAGCAAAGGAGAGATGTTGTTTACACCTAGTGATGTCAGTGGTATTGAGTGACATCACAGCACAGTGCTAAGGCTCCTGGGCCTGGACACAGCAGCGGCTGCAATATCTCAACGGAGAATACGTTTATATATATGTGTGTGTGTGCGCGTATATATATATATATATATATATATATATATATATATATATATTTCTCCGCCGAAATCACTTTTAAACCCATTTCCACCTTTTTTTCCCTTCTCTTCCTCTTACTTTTTTTTCACGTTTTTTTACGTTTTTCTCCTTTTCGCCTCTTTTCTGGGCGTATTATTCTTCTTTTTCTTCTTTTTTTTCGTCTAATGCATACCCCATCAGTGCAGCAATGCTTATTCAATACCGCCAGCAGATGGAGACACTGGGGGATAATTTTCTAAGGATTTATACTGATTTTTCCTGTCTGAATTTGTCGCACAGAAAGTTGCAGGCCAAATATGTGTGACATTTCTGCGACTTTAGCTTCTAGAGCATTTTTACAACATTATACATAGGTGCTGAATACATAAAAAGCGACTGTTCAGCGACAGACAAGTCGCATCGGCTGAAAGTAGGCCAGAATGTCAGTCCATGTTGGAGCAGGTTTAGATACAGTCTAAAGCATAGATCTCAAAGTCTGTGCACAGAATTTAGCAAGGGCCTCGCACCTTCTGATGCATCAGGTAGGTGCACTATAGCATAGCCTAACCCTCTGTACTTTGGTCTATATTGATGCGGGACATAGACAGCCAGCTGATGACCAATCCATTAGTGCAATGGATGGCTGGAAGCATTTGTCTTTGCCTTTGCAATACCACAGAAGCAATGCATGGTCAATGTACAGCAATGACACACCTGTGTGAACAGCCAGGAGACCCCCCCATGTTATGTTACATAGTTACATAGTTAGTACGGTCGAAAAAAGACATATGTCCATCAAGTTCAACCAGGGAATTAAGGGGTAGGGGTGTGGCGCGATATTGGGGAAGGGATGAGATTTTATATTTCTTCATAAGCATTAATCTTATTTTGTCAATTAGGAACATTCAGCACCCACCCGCTATCAAGGCAGCTGCCTATCATGTCATGCCCTACCTGCACAGGTGTGCTGGCTACTCAAATGATCCAATTAAGGAGGCCATTTAGTCAGCAGCAGCAGAAGTCCTGTGCCTGGACGCTCCAACAGCGGCCAGACACAAGCAGAAGCAGCAGAAGCAGCAGCAGCACCACCTTTTGTTTTTTGGCTGCAGCAGCAGCAGCAGCAGCAGCAAGGCCCACAGGGCTGGCTAGCTGGCTAGCCAGCAAGCAGGTAGCAATGAAAGTAGGAATCTTTCTTTTTAACCCTGTAAGGGGGTGGTGCACTGTACCCGAAGATACTGCCATATCGGGTCAATGCATAGGGCGACGGAAGCAAGCTTCGAAATCGGCCCCCGTTCTCAAAAATCCATTTAATATATGGTCCCCAGATAGGGGACGTATCAGATATTAAACTGATAAGAACAGATACTACACTTGATCTTAGCCAAAAGGCCGAGAAGCGATAACCGTGAAAGGGGCGGGCCCAACAAGGTCCCCTTCATGGGCACTATCACTGCTTGCTGTCAGGGAGGCTGCCAGACAATTTTCCATGCACACTCTGGGCTGGGGGGCAGTCAACCACCAGTACACACAGCAGAACCTAAACCCATACCATTATTGCTAAGCAGCAAGACAGGGGCCCATTGCACTCCCACGGGGCCTTTTTAAATGCAATCCATAACCCGGATTTGCCAGGAACCCTTCTTACTCCTCCTACTTGCATGTGACACTGGGCTTAGGATCTGCATAGGAAACACACACACAAGCACACACCTACCTTTGTTGCCTGCAGATGCCTCCTTGGCTGTCCCCAAACGGTATCAAACCAACACCCACGGGAAGCTGTAAGCATAGAGGACATGCCTGCACCCCATTGGACTTACCTGTGTGGGTTAAATCCGGGTTATTTGACAACCTATGGCGGTGATGGTTCTGCTCAGGCAGAGCAGTGCTGATGCTCCTCATAAAGCTGTCGCTGCTGTGAAGGTTCTAGGTGACATCACAATCCCTATGGTTACATACACGACAAAGCTGGGTTGTTGTTGTTTACACTCTGCAAGGCCTGTGGAAGTGAGTGACATCATAGCACTGTAGTTCTGAGGGTTCTAGATGGATGCAACAATCTCCTGTTGCTTCTATGAAGGCCATAATAGACGACATCACCAAACAGCTCCATAGTCACATACACAGCAAAGGAGAGATGTTGTTTACACCTAGTGATGTCAGTGGTATTGAGTGACATCACAGCACAGTGCTAAGGCTCCTGGGCCTGGACACAGCAGCGGCTGCAATATCTCAACGGAGAATACGTTTATATATATGTGTGTGTGTGCGCGTATATATATATATATATATATATATATATATATTTCTCCGCCGAAATCACTTTTAAACCCATTTCCACCTTTTTTTCCCTTCTCTTCCTCTTACTTTTTTTTCACGTTTTTTTACGTTTTTCTCCTTTTCGCCTCTTTTCTGGGCGTATTATTCTTCTTTTTCTTCTTTTTTTTCGTCTAATGCATACCCCATCAGTGCAGCAATGCTTATTCAATACCGCCAGCAGATGGAGACACTGGGGGATAATTTTCTAAGGATTTATACTGATTTTTCCTGTCTGAATTTGTCGCACAGAAAGTTGCAGGCCAAATATGTGTGACATTTCTGCGACTTTAGCTTCTAGAGCATTTTTACAACATTATACATAGGTGCTGAATACATAAAAAGCGACTGTTCAGCGACAGACAAGTCGCATCGGCTGAAAGTAGGCCAGAATGTCAGTCCATGTTGGAGCAGGTTTAGATACAGTCTAAAGCATAGATCTCAAAGTCTGTGCACAGAATTTAGCAAGGGCCTCGCACCTTCTGATGCATCAGGTAGGTGCACTATAGCATAGCCTAACCCTCTGTACTTTGGTCTATATTGATGCGGGACATAGACAGCCAGCTGATGACCAATCCATTAGTGCAATGGATGGCTGGAAGCATTTGTCTTTGCCTTTGCAATACCACAGAAGCAATGCATGGTCAATGTACAGCAATGACACACCTGTGTGAACAGCCAGGAGACCCCCCCATGTTATGTTACATAGTTACATAGTTAGTACGGTCGAAAAAAGACATATGTCCATCAAGTTCAACCAGGGAATTAAGGGGTAGGGGTGTGGCGCGATATTGGGGAAGGGATGAGATTTTATATTTCTTCATAAGCATTAATCTTATTTTGTCAATTAGGAACATTCAGCACCCACCCGCTATCAAGGCAGCTGCCTATCATGTCATGCCCTACCTGCACAGGTGTGCTGGCTACTCAAATGATCCAATTAAGGAGGCCATTTAGTCAGCAGCAGCAGAAGTCCTGTGCCTGGACGCTCCAACAGCGGCCAGACACAAGCAGAAGCAGCAGAAGCACCACCTTTTGTTTTTTGGCTGCAGCAGCAGCAGCAGCAGCAGCAAGGCCCACAGGGCTGGCTAGCTGGCTAGCCAGCAAGCAGGTAGCAATGAAAGTAGGAATCTTTCTTTTTAACCCTGTAAGGGGGTGGTGCACTGTACCCGAAGATACTGCCATATCGGGTCAATGCATAGGGCGACGGAAGCAAGCCTTGAAATCGGCCCCCGTTCTCAAAAATCCATTTAATATATGGTCCCCAGATAGGGGACGTATCAGATATTAAACTGATAAGAACAGATACTACACTTGATCTTAGCCAAAAGGCCGAGAAGCGATAACCGTGAAAGGGGCGGGCCCAACAAGGTCCCCTTCATGGGCACTATCACTGCTTGCTGTCAGGGAGGCTGCCAGACAATTTTCCATGCACACTCTGGGCTGGGGGGCAGTCAACCACCAGTACACACAGCAGAACCTAAACCCATACCATTATTGCTAAGCAGCAAGACAGGGGCCCATTGCACTCCCACGGGGCCTTTTTAAATGCAATCCATAACCCGGATTTGCCAGGAACCCTTCTTACTCCTCCTACTTGCATGTGACACTGGGCTTAGGATCTGCATAGGAAACACACACACAAGCACACACCTACCTTTGTTGCCTGCAGATGCCTCCTTGGCTGTCCCCAAACGGTATCAAACCAACACCCACGGGAAGCTGTAAGCATAGAGGACATGCCTGCACCCCATTGGACTTACCTGTGTGGGTTAAATCCGGGTTATTTGACAACCTATGGCGGTGATGGTTCTGCTCAGGCAGAGCAGTGCTGATGCTCCTCATAAAGCTGTCGCTGCTGTGAAGGTTCTAGGTGACATCACAATCCCTATGGTTACATACACGACAAAGCTGGGTTGTTGTTGTTTACACTCTGCAAGGCCTGTGGAAGTGAGTGACATCATAGCACTGTAGTTCTGAGGGTTCTAGATGGATGCAACAATCTCCTGTTGCTTCTATGAAGGCCATAATAGACGACATCACCAAACAGCTCCATAGTCACATACACAGCAAAGGAGAGATGTTGTTTACACCTAGTGATGTCAGTGGTATTGAGTGACATCACAGCACAGTGCTAAGGCTCCTGGGCCTGGACACAGCAGCGGCTGCAATATCTCAACGGAGAATACGTTTATATATATGTGTGTGTGTGCGCGTATATATATATATATATATATATATATATATATATATATATTTCTCCGCCGAAATCACTTTTAAACCCATTTCCACCTTTTTTTCCCTTCTCTTCCTCTTACTTTTTTTTCAAGTTTTTTTACGTTTTTCTCCTTTTCGCCTCTTTTCTGGGCGTATTATTCTTCTTTTTCTTCTTTTTTTTCGTCTAATGCATACCCCATCAGTGCAGCAATGCTTATTCAATACCGCCAGCAGATGGAGACACTGGGGGATAATTTTCTAAGGATTTATACTGATTTTTCCTGTCTGAATTTGTCGCACAGAAAGTTGCAGGCCAAATATGTGTGACATTTCTGCGACTTTAGCTTCTAGAGCATTTTTACAACATTATACATAGGTGCTGAATACATAAAAAGCGACTGTTCAGCGACAGACAAGTCGCATCGGCTGAAAGTAGGCCAGAATGTCAGTCCATGTTGGAGCAGGTTTAGATACAGTCTAAAGCATAGATCTCAAAGTCTGTGCACAGAATTTAGCAAGGGCCTCGCACCTTCTGATGCATCAGGTAGGTGCACTATAGCATAGCCTAACCCTCTGTACTTTGGTCTATATTGATGCGGGACATAGACAGCCAGCTGATGACCAATCCATTAGTGCAATGGATGGCTGGAAGCATTTGTCTTTGCCTTTGCAATACCACAGAAGCAATGCATGGTCAATGTACAGCAATGACACACCTGTGTGAACAGCCAGGAGACCCCCCCATGTTATGTTACATAGTTACATAGTTAGTACGGTCGAAAAAAGACATATGTCCATCAAGTTCAACCAGGGAATTAAGGGGTAGGGGTGTGGCGCGATATTGGGGAAGGGATGAGATTTTATATTTCTTCATAAGCATTAATCTTATTTTGTCAATTAGGAACATTCAGCACCCACCCGCTATCAAGGCAGCTGCCTATCATGTCATGCCCTACCTGCACAGGTGTGCTGGCTACTCAAATGATCCAATTAAGGAGGCCATTTAGTCAGCAGCAGCAGAAGTCCTGTGCCTGGACGCTCCAACAGCGGCCAGACACAAGCAGAAGCAGCAGAAGCAGCAGCAGCACCACCTTTTGTTTTTTGGCTGCAGCAGCAGCAGCAGCAGCAGCAAGGCCCACAGGGCTGGCTAGCTGGCTAGCCAGCAAGCAGGTAGCAATGAAAGTAGGAATCTTTCTTTTTAACCCTGTAAGGGGGTGGTGCACTGTACCCGAAGATACTGCCATATCGGGTCAATGCATAGGGCGACGGAAGCAAGCTTCGAAATCGGCCCCCGTTCTCAAAAATCCATTTAATATATGGTCCCCAGATAGGGGACGTATCAGATATTAAACTGATAAGAACAGATACTACACTTGATCTTAGCCAAAAGGCCGAGAAGCGATAACCGTGAAAGGGGCGGGCCCAACAAGGTCCCCTTCATGGGCACTATCACTGCTTGCTGTCAGGGAGGCTGCCAGACAATTTTCCATGCACACTCTGGGCTGGGGGGCAGTCAACCACCAGTACACACAGCAGAACCTAAACCCATACCATTATTGCTAAGCAGCAAGACAGGGGCCCATTGCACTCCCACGGGGCCTTTTTAAATGCAATCCATAACCCGGATTTGCCAGGAACCCTTCTTACTCCTCCTACTTGCATGTGACACTGGGCTTAGGATCTGCATAGGAAACACACACACAAGCACACACCTACCTTTGTTGCCTGCAGATGCCTCCTTGGCTGTCCCCAAACGGTATCAAACCAACACCCACGGGAAGCTGTAAGCATAGAGGACATGCCTGCACCCCATTGGACTTACCTGTGTGGGTTAAATCCGGGTTATTTGACAACCTATGGCGGTGATGGTTCTGCTCAGGCAGAGCAGTGCTGATGCTCCTCATAAAGCTGTCGCTGCTGTGAAGGTTCTAGGTGACATCACAATCCCTATGGTTACATACACGACAAAGCTGGGTTGTTGTTGTTTACACTCTGCAAGGCCTGTGGAAGTGAGTGACATCATAGCACTGTAGTTCTGAGGGTTCTAGATGGATGCAACAATCTCCTGTTGCTTCTATGAAGGCCATAATAGACGACATCACCAAACAGCTCCATAGTCACATACACAGCAAAGGAGAGATGTTGTTTACACCTAGTGATGTCAGTGGTATTGAGTGACATCACAGCACAGTGCTAAGGCTCCTGGGCCTGGACACAGCAGCGGCTGCAATATCTCAACGGAGAATACGTTTATATATATGTGTGTGTGTGCGCGTATATATATATATATATATATATATATATATATATATATATTTCTCCGCCGAAATCACTTTTAAACCCATTTCCACCTTTTTTTCCCTTCTCTTCCTCTTACTTTTTTTTCACGTTTTTTTACGTTTTTCTCCTTTTCGCCTCTTTTCTGGGCGTATTATTCTTCTTTTTCTTCTTTTTTTTCGTCTAATGCATACCCCATCAGTGCAGCAATGCTTATTCAATACCGCCAGCAGATGGAGACACTGGGGGATAATTTTCTAAGGATTTATACTGATTTTTCCTGTCTGAATTTGTCGCACAGAAAGTTGCAGGCCAAATATGTGTGACATTTCTGCGACTTTAGCTTCTAGAGCATTTTTACAACATTATACATAGGTGCTGAATACATAAAAAGCGACTGTTCAGCGACAGACAAGTCGCATCGGCTGAAAGTAGGCCAGAATGTCAGTCCATGTTGGAGCAGGTTTAGATACAGTCTAAAGCATAGATCTCAAAGTCTGTGCACAGAATTTAGCAAGGGCCTCGCACCTTCTGATGCATCAGGTAGGTGCACTATAGCATAGCCTAACCCTCTGTACTTTGGTCTATATTGATGCGGGACATAGACAGCCAGCTGATGACCAATCCATTAGTGCAATGGATGGCTGGAAGCATTTGTCTTTGCCTTTGCAATACCACAGAAGCAATGCATGGTCAATGTACAGCAATGACACACCTGTGTGAACAGCCAGGAGACCCCCCCATGTTATGTTACATAGTTACATAGTTAGTACGGTCGAAAAAAGACATATGTCCATCAAGTTCAACCAGGGAATTAAGGGGTAGGGGTGTGGCGCGATATTGGGGAAGGGATGAGATTTTATATTTCTTCATAAGCATTAATCTTATTTTGTCAATTAGGAACATTCAGCACCCACCCGCTATCAAGGCAGCTGCCTATCATGTCATGCCCTACCTGCACAGGTGTGCTGGCTACTCAAATGATCCAATTAAGGAGGCCATTTAGTCAGCAGCAGCAGAAGTCCTGTGCCTGGACGCTCCAACAGCGGCCAGACACAAGCAGAAGCAGCAGAAGCAGCAGCAGCACCACCTTTTGTTTTTTGGCTGCAGCAGCAGCAGCAGCAGCAGCAAGGCCCACAGGGCTGGCTAGCTGGCTAGCCAGCAAGCAGGTAGCAATGAAAGTAGGAATCTTTCTTTTTAACCCTGTAAGGGGGTGGTGCACTGTACCCGAAGATACTGCCATATCGGGTCAATGCATAGGGCGACGGAAGCAAGCTTCGAAATCGGCCCCCGTTCTCAAAAATCCATTTAATATATGGTCCCCAGATAGGGGACGTATCAGATATTAAACTGATAAGAACAGATACTACACTTGATCTTAGCCAAAAGGCCGAGAAGCGATAACCGTGAAAGGGGCGGGCCCAACAAGGTCCCCTTCATGGGCACTATCACTGCTTGCTGTCAGGGAGGCTGCCAGACAATTTTCCATGCACACTCTGGGCTGGGGGGCAGTCAACCACCAGTACACACAGCAGAACCTAAACCCATACCATTATTGCTAAGCAGCAAGACAGGGGCCCATTGCACTCCCACGGGGCCTTTTTAAATGCAATCCATAACCCGGATTTGCCAGGAACCCTTCTTACTCCTCCTACTTGCATGTGACACTGGGCTTAGGATCTGCATAGGAAACACACACACAAGCACACACCTACCTTTGTTGCCTGCAGATGCCTCCTTGGCTGTCCCCAAACGGTATCAAACCAACACCCACGGGAAGCTGTAAGCATAGAGGACATGCCTGCACCCCATTGGACTTACCTGTGTGGGTTAAATCCGGGTTATTTGACAACCTATGGCGGTGATGGTTCTGCTCAGGCAGAGCAGTGCTGATGCTCCTCATAAAGCTGTCGCTGCTGTGAAGGTTCTAGGTGACATCACAATCCCTATGGTTACATACACGACAAAGCTGGGTTGTTGTTGTTTACACTCTGCAAGGCCTGTGGAAGTGAGTGACATCATAGCACTGTAGTTCTGAGGGTTCTAGATGGATGCAACAATCTCCTGTTGCTTCTATGAAGGCCATAATAGACGACATCACCAAACAGCTCCATAGTCACATACACAGCAAAGGAGAGATGTTGTTTACACCTAGTGATGTCAGTGGTATTGAGTGACATCACAGCACAGTGCTAAGGCTCCTGGGCCTGGACACAGCAGCGGCTGCAATATCTCAACGGAGAATACGTTTATATATATGTGTGTGTGTGCGCGTATATATATATATATATATATATATATATATATATATATATATATATTTCTCCGCCGAAATCACTTTTAAACCCATTTCCACCTTTTTTTCCCTTCTCTTCCTCTTACTTTTTTTTCACGTTTTTTTACGTTTTTCTCCTTTTCGCCTCTTTTCTGGGCGTATTATTCTTCTTTTTCTTCTTTTTTTTCGTCTAATGCATACCCCATCAGTGCAGCAATGCTTATTCAATACCGCCAGCAGATGGAGACACTGGGGGATAATTTTCTAAGGATTTATACTGATTTTTCCTGTCTGAATTTGTCGCACAGAAAGTTGCAGGCCAAATATGTGTGACATTTCTGCGACTTTAGCTTCTAGAGCATTTTTACAACATTATACATAGGTGCTGAATACATAAAAAGCGACTGTTCAGCGACAGACAAGTCGCATCGGCTGAAAGTAGGCCAGAATGTCAGTCCATGTTGGAGCAGGTTTAGATACAGTCTAAAGCATAGATCTCAAAGTCTGTGCACAGAATTTAGCAAGGGCCTCGCACCTTCTGATGCATCAGGTAGGTGCACTATAGCATAGCCTAACCCTCTGTACTTTGGTCTATATTGATGCGGGACATAGACAGCCAGCTGATGACCAATCCATTAGTGCAATGGATGGCTGGAAGCATTTGTCTTTGCCTTTGCAATACCACAGAAGCAATGCATGGTCAATGTACAGCAATGACACACCTGTGTGAACAGCCAGGAGACCCCCCCATGTTATGTTACATAGTTACATAGTTAGTACGGTCGAAAAAAGACATATGTCCATCAAGTTCAACCAGGGAATTAAGGGGTAGGGGTGTGGCGCGATATTGGGGAAGGGATGAGATTTTATATTTCTTCATAAGCATTAATCTTATTTTGTCAATTAGGAACATTCAGCACCCACCCGCTATCAAGGCAGCTGCCTATCATGTCATGCCCTACCTGCACAGGTGTGCTGGCTACTCAAATGATCCAATTAAGGAGGCCATTTAGTCAGCAGCAGCAGAAGTCCTGTGCCTGGACGCTCCAACAGCGGCCAGACACAAGCAGAAGCAGCAGAAGCAGCAGCAGCACCACCTTTTGTTTTTTGGCTGCAGCAGCAGCAGCAGCAGCAAGGCCCACAGGGCTGGCTAGCTGGCTAGCCAGCAAGCAGGTAGCAATGAAAGTAGGAATCTTTCTTTTTAACCCTGTAAGGGGGTGGTGCACTGTACCCGAAGATACTGCCATATCGGGTCAATGCATAGGGCGACGGAAGCAAGCTTCGAAATCGGCCCCCGTTCTCAAAAATCCATTTAATATATGGTCCCCAGATAGGGGACGTATCAGATATTAAACTGATAAGAACAGATACTACACTTGATCTTAGCCAAAAGGCCGAGAAGCGATAACCGTGAAAGGGGCGGGCCCAACAAGGTCCCCTTCATGGGCACTATCACTGCTTGCTGTCAGGGAGGCTGCCAGACAATTTTCCATGCACACTCTGGGCTGGGGGGCAGTCAACCACCAGTACACACAGCAGAACCTAAACCCATACCATTATTGCTAAGCAGCAAGACAGGGGCCCATTGCACTCCCACGGGGCCTTTTTAAATGCAATCCATAACCCGGATTTGCCAGGAACCCTTCTTACTCCTCCTACTTGCATGTGACACTGGGCTTAGGATCTGCATAGGAAACACACACACAAGCACACACCTACCTTTGTTGCCTGCAGATGCCTCCTTGGCTGTCCCCAAACGGTATCAAACCAACACCCACGGGAAGCTGTAAGCATAGAGGACATGCCTGCACCCCATTGGACTTACCTGTGTGGGTTAAATCCGGGTTATTTGACAACCTATGGCGGTGATGGTTCTGCTCAGGCAGAGCAGTGCTGATGCTCCTCATAAAGCTGTCGCTGCTGTGAAGGTTCTAGGTGACATCACAATCCCTATGGTTACATACACGACAAAGCTGGGTTGTTGTTGTTTACACTCTGCAAGGCCTGTGGAAGTGAGTGACATCATAGCACTGTAGTTCTGAGGGTTCTAGATGGATGCAACAATCTCCTGTTGCTTCTATGAAGGCCATAATAGACGACATCACCAAACAGCTCCATAGTCACATACACAGCAAAGGAGAGATGTTGTTTACACCTAGTGATGTCAGTGGTATTGAGTGACATCACAGCACAGTGCTAAGGCTCCTGGGCCTGGACACAGCAGCGGCTGCAATATCTCAACGGAGAATACGTTTATATATATGTGTGTGTGTGCGCGTATATATATATATATATATATATATATATATATATATATATATATTTCTCCGCCGAAATCACTTTTAAACCCATTTCCACCTTTTTTTCCCTTCTATTCCTCTTACTTTTTTTTCACGTTTTTTTACGTTTTTCTCCTTTTCGCCTCTTTTCTGGGCGTATTATTCTTCTTTTTCTTCTTTTTTTTCGTCTAATGCATACCCCATCAGTGCAGCAATGCTTATTCAATACCGCCAGCAGATGGAGACACTGGGGGATAATTTTCTAAGGATTTATACTGATTTTTCCTGTCTGAATTTGTCGCACAGAAAGTTGCAGGCCAAATATGTGTGACATTTCTGCGACTTTAGCTTCTAGAGCATTTTTACAACATTATACATAGGTGCTGAATACATAAAAAGCGACTGTTCAGCGACAGACAAGTCGCATCGGCTGAAAGTAGGCCAGAATGTCAGTCCATGTTGGAGCAGGTTTAGATACAGTCTAAAGCATAGATCTCAAAGTCTGTGCACAGAATTTAGCAAGGGCCTCGCACCTTCTGATGCATCAGGTAGGTGCACTATAGCATAGCCTAACCCTCTGTACTTTGGTCTATATTGATGCGGGACATAGACAGCCAGCTGATGACCAATCCATTAGTGCAATGGATGGCTGGAAGCATTTGTCTTTGCCTTTGCAATACCACAGAAGCAATGCATGGTCAATGTACAGCAATGACACACCTGTGTGAACAGCCAGGAGACCCCCCCATGTTATGTTACATAGTTACATAGTTAGTACGGTCGAAAAAAGACATATGTCCATCAAGTTCAACCAGGGAATTAAGGGGTAGGGGTGTGGCGCGATATTGGGGAAGGGATGAGATTTTATATTTCTTCATAAGCATTAATCTTATTTTGTCAATTAGGAACATTCAGCACCCACCCGCTATCAAGGCAGCTGCCTATCATGTCATGCCCTACCTGCACAGGTGTGCTGGCTACTCAAATGATCCAATTAAGGAGGCCATTTAGTCAGCAGCAGCAGAAGTCCTGTGCCTGGACGCTCCAACAGCGGCCAGACACAAGCAGAAGCAGCAGAAGCAGCAGCAGCACCACCTTTTGTTTTTTGGCTGCAGCAGCAGCAGCAGCAGCAGCAAGGCCCACAGGGCTGGCTAGCTGGCTAGCCAGCAAGCAGGTAGCAATGAAAGTAGGAATCTTTCTTTTTAACCCTGTAAGGGGGTGGTGCACTGTACCCGAAGATACTGCCATATCGGGTCAATGCATAGGGCGACGGAAGCAAGCTTCGAAATCGGCCCCCGTTCTCAAAAATCCATTTAATATATGGTCCCCAGATAGGGGACGTATCAGATATTAAACTGATAAGAACAGATACTACACTTGATCTTAGCCAAAAGGCCGAGAAGCGATAACCGTGAAAGGGGCGGGCCCAACAAGGTCCCCTTCATGGGCACTATCACTGCTTGCTGTCAGGGAGGCTGCCAGACAATTTTCCATGCACACTCTGGGCTGGGGGGCAGTCAACCACCAGTACACACAGCAGAACCTAAACCCATACCATTATTGCTAAGCAGCAAGACAGGGGCCCATTGCACTCCCACGGGGCCTTTTTAAATGCAATCCATAACCCGGATTTGCCAGGAACCCTTCTTACTCCTCCTACTTGCATGTGACACTGGGCTTAGGATCTGCATAGGAAACACACACACAAGCACACACCTACCTTTGTTGCCTGCAGATGCCTCCTTGGCTGTCCCCAAACGGTATCAAACCAACACCCACGGGAAGCTGTAAGCATAGAGGACATGCCTGCACCCCATTGGACTTACCTGTGTGGGTTAAATCCGGGTTATTTGACAACCTATGGCGGTGATGGTTCTGCTCAGGCAGAGCAGTGCTGATGCTCCTCATAAAGCTGTCGCTGCTGTGAAGGTTCTAGGTGACATCACAATCCCTATGGTTACATACACGACAAAGCTGGGTTGTTGTTGTTTACACTCTGCAAGGCCTGTGGAAGTGAGTGACATCATAGCACTGTAGTTCTGAGGGTTCTAGATGGATGCAACAATCTCCTGTTGCTTCTATGAAGGCCATAATAGACGACATCACCAAACAGCTCCATAGTCACATACACAGCAAAGGAGAGATGTTGTTTACACCTAGTGATGTCAGTGGTATTGAGTGACATCACAGCACAGTGCTAAGGCTCCTGGGCCTGGACACAGCAGCGGCTGCAATATCTCAACGGAGAATACGTTTATATATATGTGTGTGTGTGCGCGTATATATATATATATATATATATATATATATATATATATATATTTCTCCGCCGAAATCACTTTTAAACCCATTTCCACCTTTTTTTCCCTTCTCTTCCTCTTACTTTTTTTTCACGTTTTTTTACGTTTTTCTCCTTTTCGCCTCTTTTCTGGGCGTATTATTCTTCTTTTTCTTCTTTTTTTTCGTCTAATGCATACCCCATCAGTGCAGCAATGCTTATTCAATACCGCCAGCAGATGGAGACACTGGGGGATAATTTTCTAAGGATTTATACTGATTTTTCCTGTCTGAATTTGTCGCACAGAAAGTTGCAGGCCAAATATGTGTGACATTTCTGCGACTTTAGCTTCTAGAGCATTTTTACAACATTATACATAGGTGCTGAATACATAAAAAGCGACTGTTCAGCGACAGACAAGTCGCATCGGCTGAAAGTAGGCCAGAATGTCAGTCCATGTTGGAGCAGGTTTAGATACAGTCTAAAGCATAGATCTCAAAGTCTGTGCACAGAATTTAGCAAGGGCCTCGCACCTTCTGATGCATCAGGTAGGTGCACTATAGCATAGCCTAACCCTCTGTACTTTGGTCTATATTGATGCGGGACATAGACAGCCAGCTGATGACCAATCCATTAGTGCAATGGATGGCTGGAAGCATTTGTCTTTGCCTTTGCAATACCACAGAAGCAATGCATGGTCAATGTACAGCAATGACACACCTGTGTGAACAGCCAGGAGACCCCCCCATGTTATGTTACATAGTTACATAGTTAGTACGGTCGAAAAAAGACATATGTCCATCAAGTTCAACCAGGGAATTAAGGGGTAGGGGTGTGGCGCGATATTGGGGAAGGGATGAGATTTTATATTTCTTCATAAGCATTAATCTTATTTTGTCAATTAGGAACATTCAGCACCCACCCGCTATCAAGGCAGCTGCCTATCATGTCATGCCCTACCTGCACAGGTGTGCTGGCTACTCAAATGATCCAATTAAGGAGGCCATTTAGTCAGCAGCAGCAGAAGTCCTGTGCCTGGACGCTCCAACAGCGGCCAGACACAAGCAGAAGCAGCAGAAGCAGCAGCAGCACCACCTTTTGTTTTTTGGCTGCAGCAGCAGCAGCAGCAGCAGCAAGGCCCACAGGGCTGGCTAGCTGGCTAGCCAGCAAGCAGGTAGCAATGAAAGTAGGAATCTTTCTTTTTAACCCTGTAAGGGGGTGGTGCACTGTACCCGAAGATACTGCCATATCGGGTCAATGCATAGGGCGACGGAAGCAAGCTTCGAAATCGGCCCCCGTTCTCAAAAATCCATTTAATATATGGTCCCCAGATAGGGGACGTATCAGATATTAAACTGATAAGAACAGATACTACACTTGATCTTAGCCAAAAGGCCGAGAAGCGATAACCGTGAAAGGGGCGGGCCCAACAAGGTCCCCTTCATGGGCACTATCACTGCTTGCTGTCAGGGAGGCTGCCAGACAATTTTCCATGCACACTCTGGGCTGGGGGGCAGTCAACCACCAGTACACACAGCAGAACCTAAACCCATACCATTATTGCTAAGCAGCAAGACAGGGGCCCATTGCACTCCCACGGGGCCTTTTTAAATGCAATCCATAACCCGGATTTGCCAGGAACCCTTCTTACTCCTCCTACTTGCATGTGACACTGGGCTTAGGATCTGCATAGGAAACACACACACAAGCACACACCTACCTTTGTTGCCTGCAGATGCCTCCTTGGCTGTCCCCAAACGGTATCAAACCAACACCCACGGGAAGCTGTAAGCATAGAGGACATGCCTGCACCCCATTGGACTTACCTGTGTGGGTTAAATCCGGGTTATTTGACAACCTATGGCGGTGATGGTTCTGCTCAGGCAGAGCAGTGCTGATGCTCCTCATAAAGCTGTCGCTGCTGTGAAGGTTCTAGGTGACATCACAATCCCTATGGTTACATACACGACAAAGCTGGGTTGTTGTTGTTTACACTCTGCAAGGCCTGTGGAAGTGAGTGACATCATAGCACTGTAGTTCTGAGGGTTCTAGATGGATGCAACAATCTCCTGTTGCTTCTATGAAGGCCATAATAGACGACATCACCAAACAGCTCCATAGTCACATACACAGCAAAGGAGAGATGTTGTTTACACCTAGTGATGTCAGTGGTATTGAGTGACATCACAGCACAGTGCTAAGGCTCCTGGGCCTGGACACAGCAGCGGCTGCAATATCTCAACGGAGAATACGTTTATATATATGTGTGTGTGTGCGCGTATATATATATATATATATATATATATATATATATATATATATATTTCTCCGCCGAAATCACTTTTAAACCCATTTCCACCTTTTTTTCCCTTCTCTTCCTCTTACTTTTTTTTCACGTTTTTTTACGTTTTTCTCCTTTTCGCCTCTTTTCTGGGCGTATTATTCTTCTTTTTCTTCTTTTTTTTCGTCTAATGCATACCCCATCAGTGCAGCAATGCTTATTCAATACCGCCAGCAGATGGAGACACTGGGGGATAATTTTCTAAGGATTTATACTGATTTTTCCTGTCTGAATTTGTCGCACAGAAAGTTGCAGGCCAAATATGTGTGACATTTCTGCGACTTTAGCTTCTAGAGCATTTTTACAACATTATACATAGGTGCTGAATACATAAAAAGCGACTGTTCAGCGACAGACAAGTCGCATCGGCTGAAAGTAGGCCAGAATGTCAGTCCATGTTGGAGCAGGTTTAGATACAGTCTAAAGCATAGATCTCAAAGTCTGTGCACAGAATTTAGCAAGGGCCTCGCACCTTCTGATGCATCAGGTAGGTGCACTATAGCATAGCCTAACCCTCTGTACTTTGGTCTATATTGATGCGGGACATAGACAGCCAGCTGATGACCAATCCATTAGTGCAATGGATGGCTGGAAGCATTTGTCTTTGCCTTTGCAATACCACAGAAGCAATGCATGGTCAATGTACAGCAATGACACACCTGTGTGAACAGCCAGGAGACCCCCCCATGTTATGTTACATAGTTACATAGTTAGTACGGTCGAAAAAAGACATATGTCCATCAAGTTCAACCAGGGAATTAAGGGGTAGGGGTGTGGCGCGATATTGGGGAAGGGATGAGATTTTATATTTCTTCATAAGCATTAATCTTATTTTGTCAATTAGGAACATTCAGCACCCACCCGCTATCAAGGCAGCTGCCTATCATGTCATGCCCTACCTGCACAGGTGTGCTGGCTACTCAAATGATCCAATTAAGGAGGCCATTTAGTCAGCAGCAGCAGAAGTCCTGTGCCTGGACGCTCCAACAGCGGCCAGACACAAGCAGAAGCAGCAGAAGCAGCAGCAGCACCACCTTTTGTTTTTTGGCTGCAGCAGCAGCAGCAGCAGCAGCAGCAAGGCCCACAGGGCTGGCTAGCTGGCTAGCCAGCAAGCAGGTAGCAATGAAAGTAGGAATCTTTCTTTTTAACCCTGTAAGGGGGTGGTGCACTGTACCCGAAGATACTGCCATATCGGGTCAATGCATAGGGCGACGGAAGCAAGCTTCGAAATCGGCCCCCGTTCTCAAAAATCCATTTAATATATGGTCCCCAGATAGGGGACGTATCAGATATTAAACTGATAAGAACAGATACTACACTTGATCTTAGCCAAAAGGCCGAGAAGCGATAACCGTGAAAGGGGCGGGCCCAACAAGGTCCCCTTCATGGGCACTATCACTGCTTGCTGTCAGGGAGGCTGCCAGACAATTTTCCATGCACACTCTGGGCTGGGGGGCAGTCAACCACCAGTACACACAGCAGAACCTAAACCCATACCATTATTGCTAAGCAGCAAGACAGGGGCCCATTGCACTCCCACGGGGCCTTTTTAAATGCAATCCATAACCCGGATTTGCCAGGAACCCTTCTTACTCCTCCTACTTGCATGTGACACTGGGCTTAGGATCTGCATAGGAAACACACACACAAGCACACACCTACCTTTGTTGCCTGCAGATGCCTCCTTGGCTGTCCCCAAACGGTATCAAACCAACACCCACGGGAAGCTGTAAGCATAGAGGACATGCCTGCACCCCATTGGACTTACCTGTGTGGGTTAAATCCGGGTTATTTGACAACCTATGGCGGTGATGGTTCTGCTCAGGCAGAGCAGTGCTGATGCTCCTCATAAAGCTGTCGCTGCTGTGAAGGTTCTAGGTGACATCACAATCCCTATGGTTACATACACGACAAAGCTGGGTTGTTGTTGTTTACACTCTGCAAGGCCTGTGGAAGTGAGTGACATCATAGCACTGTAGTTCTGAGGGTTCTAGATGGATGCAACAATCTCCTGTTGCTTCTATGAAGGCCATAATAGACGACATCACCAAACAGCTCCATAGTCACATACACAGCAAAGGAGAGATGTTGTTTACACCTAGTGATGTCAGTGGTATTGAGTGACATCACAGCACAGTGCTAAGGCTCCTGGGCCTGGACACAGCAGCGGCTGCAATATCTCAACGGAGAATACGTTTATATATATGTGTGTGTGTGCGCGTATATATATATATATATATATATATATATATATATATTCTCCGCCGAAATCACTTTTAAACCCATTTCCACCTTTTTTTCCCTTCTCTTCCTCTTACTTTTTTTTCACGTTTTTTTACGTTTTTCTCCTTTTCGCCTCTTTTCTGGGCGTATTATTCTTCTTTTTCTTCTTTTTTTTCGTCTAATGCATACCCCATCAGTGCAGCAATGCTTATTCAATACCGCCAGCAGATGGAGACACTGGGGGATAATTTTCTAAGGATTTATACTGATTTTTCCTGTCTGAATTTGTCGCACAGAAAGTTGCAGGCCAAATATGTGTGACATTTCTGCGACTTTAGCTTCTAGAGCATTTTTACAACATTATACATAGGTGCTGAATACATAAAAAGCGACTGTTCAGCGACAGACAAGTCGCATCGGCTGAAAGTAGGCCAGAATGTCAGTCCATGTTGGAGCAGGTTTAGATACAGTCTAAAGCATAGATCTCAAAGTCTGTGCACAGAATTTAGCAAGGGCCTCGCACCTTCTGATGCATCAGGTAGGTGCACTATAGCATAGCCTAACCCTCTGTACTTTGGTCTATATTGATGCGGGACATAGACAGCCAGCTGATGACCAATCCATTAGTGCAATGGATGGCTGGAAGCATTTGTCTTTGCCTTTGCAATACCACAGAAGCAATGCATGGTCAATGTACAGCAATGACACACCTGTGTGAACAGCCAGGAGACCCCCCCATGTTATGTTACATAGTTACATAGTTAGTACGGTCGAAAAAAGACATATGTCCATCAAGTTCAACCAGGGAATTAAGGGGTAGGGGTGTGGCGCGATATTGGGGAAGGGATGAGATTTTATATTTCTTCATAAGCATTAATCTTATTTTGTCAATTAGGAACATTCAGCACCCACCCGCTATCAAGGCAGCTGCCTATCATGTCATGCCCTACCTGCACAGGTGTGCTGGCTACTCAAATGATCCAATTAAGGAGGCCATTTAGTCAGCAGCAGCAGAAGTCCTGTGCCTGGACGCTCCAACAGCGGCCAGACACAAGCAGAAGCAGCAGAAGCAGCAGCAGCACCACCTTTTGTTTTTTGGCTGCAGCAGCAGCAGCAGCAGCAGCAAGGCCCACAGGGCTGGCTAGCTGGCTAGCCAGCAAGCAGGTAGCAATGAAAGTAGGAATCTTTCTTTTTAACCCTGTAAGGGGGTGGTGCACTGTACCCGAAGATACTGCCATATCGGGTCAATGCATAGGGCGACGGAAGCAAGCTTCGAAATCGGCCCCCGTTCTCAAAAATCCATTTAATATATGGTCCCCAGATAGGGGACGTATCAGATATTAAACTGATAAGAACAGATACTACACTTGATCTTAGCCAAAAGGCCGAGAAGCGATAACCGTGAAAGGGGCGGGCCCAACAAGGTCCCCTTCATGGGCACTATCACTGCTTGCTGTCAGGGAGGCTGCCAGACAATTTTCCATGCACACTCTGGGCTGGGGGGCAGTCAACCACCAGTACACACAGCAGAACCTAAACCCATACCATTATTGCTAAGCAGCAAGACAGGGGCCCATTGCACTCCCACGGGGCCTTTTTAAATGCAATCCATAACCCGGATTTGCCAGGAACCCTTCTTACTCCTCCTACTTGCATGTGACACTGGGCTTAGGATCTGCATAGGAAACACACACACAAGCACACACCTACCTTTGTTGCCTGCAGATGCCTCCTTGGCTGTCCCCAAACGGTATCAAACCAACACCCACGGGAAGCTGTAAGCATAGAGGACATGCCTGCACCCCATTGGACTTACCTGTGTGGGTTAAATCCGGGTTATTTGACAACCTATGGCGGTGATGGTTCTGCTCAGGCAGAGCAGTGCTGATGCTCCTCATAAAGCTGTCGCTGCTGTGAAGGTTCTAGGTGACATCACAATCCCTATGGTTACATACACGACAAAGCTGGGTTGTTGTTGTTTACACTCTGCAAGGCCTGTGGAAGTGAGTGACATCATAGCACTGTAGTTCTGAGGGTTCTAGATGGATGCAACAATCTCCTGTTGCTTCTATGAAGGCCATAATAGACGACATCACCAAACAGCTCCATAGTCACATACACAGCAAAGGAGAGATGTTGTTTACACCTAGTGATGTCAGTGGTATTGAGTGACATCACAGCACAGTGCTAAGGCTCCTGGGCCTGGACACAGCAGCGGCTGCAATATCTCAACGGAGAATACGTTTATATATATGTGTGTGTGTGCGCGTATATATATATATATATATATATATATATATATATATATATATTTCTCCGCCGAAATCACTTTTAAACCCATTTCCACCTTTTTTTCCCTTCTCTTCCTCTTACTTTTTTTTCACGTTTTTTTACGTTTTTCTCCTTTTCGCCTCTTTTCTGGGCGTATTATTCTTCTTTTTCTTCTTTTTTTTCGTCTAATGCATACCCCATCAGTGCAGCAATGCTTATTCAATACCGCCAGCAGATGGAGACACTGGGGGATAATTTTCTAAGGATTTATACTGATTTTTCCTGTCTGAATTTGTCGCACAGAAAGTTGCAGGCCAAATATGTGTGACATTTCTGCGACTTTAGCTTCTAGAGCATTTTTACAACATTATACATAGGTGCTGAATACATAAAAAGCGACTGTTCAGCGACAGACAAGTCGCATCGGCTGAAAGTAGGCCAGAATGTCAGTCCATGTTGGAGCAGGTTTAGATACAGTCTAAAGCATAGATCTCAAAGTCTGTGCACAGAATTTAGCAAGGGCCTCGCACCTTCTGATGCATCAGGTAGGTGCACTATTGCACTATAGCATAGCCTAACCCTCTGTACTTTGGTCTATATTGATGCGGGACATAGACAGCCAGCTGATGACCAATCCATTAGTGCAATGGATGGCTGGAAGCATTTGTCTTTGCCTTTGCAATACCACAGAAGCAATGCATGGTCAATGTACAGCAATGACACACCTGTGTGAACAGCCAGGAGACCCCCCCATGTTATGTTACATAGTTACATAGTTAGTACGGTCGAAAAAAGACATATGTCCATCAAGTTCAACCAGGGAATTAAGGGGTAGGGGTGTGGCGCGATATTGGGGAAGGGATGAGATTTTATATTTCTTCATAAGCATTAATCTTATTTTGTCAATTAGGAACATTCAGCACCCACCCGCTATCAAGGCAGCTGCCTATCATGTCATGCCCTACCTGCACAGGTGTGCTGGCTACTCAAATGATCCAATTAAGGAGGCCATTTAGTCAGCAGCAGCAGAAGTCCTGTGCCTGGACGCTCCAACAGCGGCCAGACACAAGCAGAAGCAGCAGAAGCAGCAGCAGCACCACCTTTTGTTTTTTGGCTGCAGCAGCAGCAGCAGCAGCAGCAAGGCCCACAGGGCTGGCTAGCTGGCTAGCCAGCAAGCAGGTAGCAATGAAAGTAGGAATCTTTCTTTTTAACCCTGTAAGGGGGTGGTGCACTGTACCCGAAGATACTGCCATATCGGGTCAATGCATAGGGCGACGGAAGCAAGCTTCGAAATCGGCCCCCGTTCTCAAAAATCCATTTAATATATGGTCCCCAGATAGGGGACGTATCAGATATTAAACTGATAAGAACAGATAAGGTTTCAACAAAATTTTATTGAATAAATAAGAAACCATACAAAATTTAAAATGCAAAATAATAAAAGGTTCACAAAAGTTTTAAAATACAAATAATAAAACCAGTAATAAAAGGAGAAAAAATAAAAATGGCAGGATAAAACATTATACAAATGTCATAAAAACTGATTATACTGTTATTTCGTTCCATAGAGGCAGACACCACATGGATGCTGCCTCGCTGGCCCCCAACTGTTTCTTGTCTCTTAGGTAATAGATGTACATCTCACTCAGGGCCAGCTTTATACAGTTTTTAACATCAATAAAATCATGTTTAAAAAGTAAGATGTTCCTAACTTTCCAGATGGCATTTTTAAAACAATTAATAATCATCCAGCAGATCATCTGCTGTTTAAAATTGGGGCAGTTAAAAAGACCGTAAAAGACACATTCGTGATTAAAATCTTTTAGGCCGCAGGCCCACTTCAAAAGTGGGCCTACCTTCCTCCAAAGCTCCCGTGCAAAAGGGCAGTTCCAAAATATGTGCAGCACCGTTTCGTCCACTCCGCAGCCATCTCTCGGGCACTTGGCTCTCGCCACCAGTCCTTGCCTGTGCTGGAACTCACGAGTAGGGAGGCACTGGTGGACGATTGCCCAGGCAAGATCCCTGTGTACATTCGCCAGAAACTTCCCGTACACGTTCCGCCATACCTTTTTGGATCTTGCCTGTGTGAAATTGGACACTGCCAGGGTAACCTCACTCCGCCTGAGGACCTTTGATACCTTTCTCTGGTCCCCCAGTATGTCAGGCTCCAAATCTTGGAGACCTAGGAGCCTGACTGTCTTTTCCAACACCACATAATGTTTTGGGGGACACAGAAGCACCGGAGCGTTCAGAGGGATGCGCAACCATCTTTTAAAAACCATGCCCGCAGCGTACCTTAAAAAGCAGCTAAAAATGCCATCGGATTTAATAATTTTAAAACAGAAACAGAAATACTTTATGTAAAAGAAAGTAAAAAGGTTAGGAACATCTTTCCCGCCATTATCTTTACTTTTGTACATAAAATCACGCTTTAATTTCTCCATTTTTGAACCCCATAAAAAAGTAAAAACAATTCTAGTTACTTTTTTAATGTATAAAATAGATGGAGGAAATACCATGGCAATGTATAGCATAATAGGGAGTAAAACCATCTTTATTATTAAAATCTTCCCCTCCATGGTAAGGTTTCTAAGATTCCACATTAAAATCTTCTTCTCCATCTTAGCTATAGCTGAATCCCAGTTAGGGCTCCCATCATTGACCTGGTTAAAAACAATACCTAAAACTTTAATTTGATCCTGTTGCATTGTGACTCCTGGGGTGATGGATGAATCCCAGGAGCCAATATAAAAACAGTCACATTTATCTGTGTTTAGCTTAAAACCAGAGACCTCGCAGAAATAGCTGGTGTTCCTCAATGCCCCCCTCATGGATGGAGAGTCCGGGCACAGTATGGTGACATCATCCATGTACCCCAACACCTTTAGATGGGTCCCTCCTCCACCAGGTATCGGTACGCCTCTTACTACCCGGTCTTTTCTGAGGAGGGCCATCAGTGGTTCGATTGCGCAAATAAAAAGGAGTGGGGACAGGGGGCAGCCCTGTTTGACACCTGATAAAAGAGGAACACCGCTGGTTAAAAAGCCATTAACAGAGACTTGACTAAAACAGGATCGGTATAAAAGCATGATTCGGCTTAAAATCGTTTCAGGCACTGCCATCTTTTTAAGAACTAAAAACAGGTATTCATGGGAGACCCTATCAAAGGCTTTTTCAAAGTCTAAGGATAAAATTGCTACAGTTTGATTTCTATCCTTAAAATACCATAAAACATCTCTTAAAATATTTAGGGATTCAGCTATAGACCTTCCAGGTACCCCACAAACCTGATTTGGGTGAATTAATTTATGAATAAAAGGTTTAAAACGGACAGCTAATAACTTGGCTAAAACTTTATAATCGACATTTAAAAGTGTGATGGGGCGCCAATTTTTTAGCATATCCTTTTCACCCTTTTTAAAAAGTAATGATACAATCCCCCTCCTCCAGGAAGGGGGAAGTTCATTAACAATAAAAGTTTCTTTATACAATAAAACCATATCATCCTTTAAAATATCCCAAAAAGCTAAATAAAATTCGATGGGTAAACCATCTTCCCCAGGGGCCTTCCCACTAGAAAAACTTTTAAAAACAAATAAAAGTTCATCTAAGTTAAGATCACGGGATAAAACCTCCTGGTCTAAAACATCTAGCTTAAAATCAAGGGAATTAAGAACATGTTCTAAAAAGGATGGATTAAGATCTTTCTTATTAAAAAGAAGCTGGTAGAAGTTAAAAACTGCATCTAACATGCCTTTTGGAGTGGATTCACCCTCAAGGTTTTGGATGATATCCCTCCTATTCATCACTTTTTTAAAAAAGAAACGGGAACATTTCTCGCCCTCCTCCAGGTGCTGCACATGTGAGTTAAAAATGATTTGTTTCCCTTTCTTTTCTATGGCATGTTTTATTTCAGTTTTAAGGTTTAAAATATCATTTTCTACATCCATACCAGCTTCTTTCAATTTAAAAAGTACATTTAAACGCATGTTAAGAACATAAAACCACTGTTTTTCCATTTTTGCCTTCTTCTTACCTGCTTTGATAAAAAAAAATCTGATTTTAGATTTGGTGCCCTCCCACCAGTGCAGCATAGGCTCGTGGGGTTTTCTTTGTGATTGCCAGCATTGGTAGGTCCGCACAAACTCCTCTTTTATCTCAGGGTCCTCTAGGAGTGTGGTGTTTAATCTCCAGAGGCCCCTTTTTGCTTTTTGCTCCCCCTCTAGCTCCAGGCCCACCAAGAGGAGCTTATGATCAGAGAAGATATTCTGCTCGAGCGTGCATTTCAGGGGTTTAAAAGCTCTAGAGGAAAAAATAAAATCGATTCTGGAGCTCACTCTTCCATTGGACCATGTGGCGCCCGGGTCCTCCGGCAAGAGATCCTTCCAGCAATCTTTCAAATTAAAATCATCAATAAAATTTTTAAGCAGGTAAGAAGTGCGGTCTTTACGATTAATATCCCCACCCTGCCGGTGTTCCCCATCACGTATGCAGTTAAAATCACCTCCCACCAGCAGGGGGGAAGACCCAACACAAAACAGTGGTAAAATTTCAAATAGTTCTGCCCGCTCCTGTTTATCAGGAGGGGCATACACATTTAAAACACGAATTAAAAGTCCATTAAAATATAGATGAATTAAAAGAGCTCTGCCAGGCACAATCTCAGTTACTGTATGAATAGAAAAGGACTGGCCTCGGCAGAGCAGCCCAACACCCACAGAACGACAGTCATTTGCACCGGACCATATGGATGGGCCCAGCTTCCAGTCTTCTTTTAAGTCTTTATAGTCCATTTTACTAGGGATTCCACATTCTTGTAGCAGGCAAAGGTCAAAGTCACATGTCTCTAGATAAGAAAATAAAGCAGCCCTGCGATCAGGGCTCTTTAAGGACCTCACATTGAGTGAGGCAATTTTTACAGGGATAGGCATAGTTTATGGAGAGTCCGTGCTTGGAGAATCAAAGTCAATAATAAGCTGCGTACCGTCATCCCCCGCCTGCGGGGTCATCAGCTCCTTGATGTTCTGAGGGTCGGAGCTTGAGATCGATGATGCCCCGACCCTGAGCTCGCTCTCGTCCGAACTACGGCACGCCGCTTTCCTTTGAATGTCTTCCTCTTCTTCTTCTCTTTGTCTTTTAAATGTCACACTGCTGTCCATATCCTCTGTGTTGCTCTCACTCGATGTAATCTCTGGCCCCCGGCTGATGGATCTGCGTCTTCTTTCATCATTTGACGACTGGAACTGCTGCACAGGGGCCTGTGAGGCCTCTTTTCCGGAACCTTTGCCGCTACCTTGGGAAGTTTTCATCGCTTGTTCCCCAGCAAGCGTTGCTGAGGACTGTTGCTCCAACTTCCCCATCGATCGACGATGGCCAGTTTTACCCACCGGGTCCACTGCTGGCGGGGCAGCAAACCCTGGTTTGGCGCCACTTGTCTTCTTGGCCCTGTCCTGTATAGGCGGAGTAACAGGACCGGGCTCAGACCTGGCCACCTGGCTCCCCTTCCGGCGGGCTTTCACCGGGGCCTCTTCGTCCGGAGCAGGGCGACCCTGGGCCAAGCCAGTACCTGGCTTATGCTGCAATTTTGGGTCCACTTTTGCCCCCACCGAGGCCCGTCGGCTGCCACCCGCCACAGGTGAGCCCCCTTCAGAAGTTTCGGCGGGCTCTTGAGCCAGGTAGGAAGTCGATCGACGTCTTTCAATTTCCCGGGCAGTAAACTCGATCACCCGCCCGGGCTTCGTGGAATCCCCATGGCCTCCCCCTAGCACTACCACCGGTGGGCCCCCCGATGGAGCACCAGAGGTCTTGGGCCTGGACCCATCAGTACCTGCCATCTGGGGTTTGGGCATCTTAAAAAAGGACGTCTTTTGTCCTGTCCCCTCTTTGGGTGGGCCCAGCCTTGACCCACCCATCGTAGTTTTTGCTTTATGGGGACAGGAATTAAAATCGTGTTTTTCCTCTCCGCAGAGGTTGCACCTTATCGTATGGCTACATCTTGAGGCTATGTGACCTTCTTGGCCACACCTATTGCAGCGAATCACACGCTCCGCGCCGCAGGTCTCCTGGGTGTGGCCAAACCTCAAGCAATTTCGGCAATACATAGGCATTTGAGGATAGAACAGGAAGCCCCGAACTCTCCCGATGGCAAAATTTGGGGGCGGATGGCAAAGACCCCCAATACCACCGGGATCCTTACGGAGCTTGACCCAGAACTTCCTCTTGCCGTTCCAGAACCGCACGGAGTTCAAGATTTTGTTTGCGAATCGCACCTCTTCGCAGTATCGCCGAAGAAAAGTGGCTATATCCTCCGTGGTCACATGAGGGCTGTGCATAGCCACCACCAACGGTATATGTTCCTCACCATAGAGGAACTGGAACGAAAGACCGTCGAGTCGATCGTCCCTCTGGTCCGCACCAGACAAGGTTGCATAGATGTTATCGCAACACGCCGTGGCCGTGAAGGTGACGGTATACAGGCCACGGCTTTCCTGGTCATTTAGACACAGGATGTCCTCCCTATTGAGGCGGAAGTAGTCAAGAAGAATCACCTCCGCAATGAAGCGGAGGTTCTTCAACTGACGATGGCTCTCCGACACCTCTATGCGGATGGTATTTCGCATCGACATTTCCCCAGAGGGGAAAGCCCAGGAGAACGGCATCTTCCACACCCAGGGACTAAGCCCCTTCCCCAATAGCAGCAGGGGCTCGGAATCCCGCTATAAAAGCGGAACCCTTACCCAAGGCAGAGGTCGGGGGTACCCTAGGTGCTTCCGAAGCTACAGGTAACGCTCAACGTACCGAAAATGCCTTCTGAGACACAAGGTCCCAGAGACAGGGGGATCGCAACCCGTTGTCCGTGGACTAAGCCCGCTCCCCAATAGCAGCAAGGGGGTGAAGTCCCTCCGTAAGGAGAGACAATCCCCCAAGGCCGAGAAGCGGGGTACCACAGACACCTTCCGACCAGACCAAATGCAGATACTACACTTGATCTTAGCCAAAAGGCCGAGAAGCGATAACCGTGAAAGGGGCGGGCCCAACAAGGTCCCCTTCATGGGCACTATCACTGCTTGCTGTCAGGGAGGCTGCCAGACAATTTTCCATGCACACTCTGGGCTGGGGGGCAGTCAACCACCAGTACACACAGCAGAACCTAAACCCATACCATTATTGCTAAGCAGCAAGACAGGGGCCCATTGCACTCCCACGGGGCCTTTTTAAATGCAATCCATAACCCGGATTTGCCAGGAACCCTTCTTACTCCTCCTACTTGCATGTGACACTGGGCTTAGGATCTGCATAGGAAACACACACACAAGCACACACCTACCTTTGTTGCCTGCAGATGCCTCCTTGGCTGTCCCCAAACGGTATCAAACCAACACCCACGGGAAGCTGTAAGCATAGAGGACATGCCTGCACCCCATTGGACTTACCTGTGTGGGTTAAATCCGGGTTATTTGACAACCTATGGCGGTGATGGTTCTGCTCAGGCAGAGCAGTGCTGATGCTCCTCATAAAGCTGTCGCTGCTGTGAAGGTTCTAGGTGACATCACAATCCCTATGGTTACATACACGACAAAGCTGGGTTGTTGTTGTTTACACTCTGCAAGGCCTGTGGAAGTGAGTGACATCATAGCACTGTAGTTCTGAGGGTTCTAGATGGATGCAACAATCTCCTGTTGCTTCTATGAAGGCCATAATAGACGACATCACCAAACAGCTCCATAGTCACATACACAGCAAAGGAGAGATGTTGTTTACACCTAGTGATGTCAGTGGTATTGAGTGACATCACAGCACAGTGCTAAGGCTCCTGGGCCTGGACACAGCAGCGGCTGCAATATCTCAACGGAGAATACGTTTATATATATGTGTGTGTGTGCGCGTATATATATATATATATATATATATATATATATATATATTTCTCCGCCGAAATCACTTTTAAACCCATTTCCACCTTTTTTTCCCTTCTCTTCCTCTTACTTTTTTTTCACGTTTTTTTACGTTTTTCTCCTTTTCGCCTCTTTTCTGGGCGTATTATTCTTCTTTTTCTTCTTTTTTTTCGTCTAATGCATACCCCATCAGTGCAGCAATGCTTATTCAATACCGCCAGCAGATGGAGACACTGGGGGATAATTTTCTAAGGATTTATACTGATTTTTCCTGTCTGAATTTGTCGCACAGAAAGTTGCAGGCCAAATATGTGTGACATTTCTGCGACTTTAGCTTCTAGAGCATTTTTACAACATTATACATAGGTGCTGAATACATAAAAAGCGACTGTTCAGCGACAGACAAGTCGCATCGGCTGAAAGTAGGCCAGAATGTCAGTCCATGTTGGAGCAGGTTTAGATACAGTCTAAAGCATAGATCTCAAAGTCTGTGCACAGAATTTAGCAAGGGCCTCGCACCTTCTGATGCATCAGGTAGGTGCACTATAGCATAGCCTAACCCTCTGTACTTTGGTCTATATTGATGCGGGACATAGACAGCCAGCTGATGACCAATCCATTAGTGCAATGGATGGCTGGAAGCATTTGTCTTTGCCTTTGCAATACCACAGAAGCAATGCATGGTCAATGTACAGCAATGACACACCTGTGTGAACAGCCAGGAGACCCCCCCATGTTATGTTACATAGTTACATAGTTAGTACGGTCGAAAAAAGACATATGTCCATCAAGTTCAACCAGGGAATTAAGGGGTAGGGGTGTGGCGCGATATTGGGGAAGGGATGAGATTTTATATTTCTTCATAAGCATTAATCTTATTTTGTCAATTAGGAACATTCAGCACCCACCCGCTATCAAGGCAGCTGCCTATCATGTCATGCCCTACCTGCACAGGTGTGCTGGCTACTCAAATGATCCAATTAAGGAGGCCATTTAGTCAGCAGCAGCAGAAGTCCTGTGCCTGGACGCTCCAACAGCGGCCAGACACAAGCAGAAGCAGCAGAAGCAGCAGCAGCACCACCTTTTGTTTTTTGGCTGCAGCAGCAGCAGCAGCAGCAGCAAGGCCCACAGGGCTGGCTAGCTGGCTAGCCAGCAAGCAGGTAGCAATGAAAGTAGGAATCTTTCTTTTTAACCCTGTAAGGGGGTGGTGCACTGTACCCGAAGATACTGCCATATCGGGTCAATGCATAGGGCGACGGAAGCAAGCTTCGAAATCGGCCCCCGTTCTCAAAAATCCATTTAATATATGGTCCCCAGATAGGGGACGTATCAGATATTAAACTGATAAGAACAGATACTACACTTGATCTTAGCCAAAAGGCCGAGAAGCGATAACCGTGAAAGGGGCGGGCCCAACAAGGTCCCCTTCATGGGCACTATCACTGCTTGCTGTCAGGGAGGCTGCCAGACAATTTTCCATGCACACTCTGGGCTGGGGGGCAGTCAACCACCAGTACACACAGCAGAACCTAAACCCATACCATTATTGCTAAGCAGCAAGACAGGGGCCCATTGCACTCCCACGGGGCCTTTTTAAATGCAATCCATAACCCGGATTTGCCAGGAACCCTTCTTACTCCTCCTACTTGCATGTGACACTGGGCTTAGGATCTGCATAGGAAACACACACACAAGCACACACCTACCTTTGTTGCCTGCAGATGCCTCCTTGGCTGTCCCCAAACGGTATCAAACCAACACCCACGGGAAGCTGTAAGCATAGAGGACATGCCTGCACCCCATTGGACTTACCTGTGTGGGTTAAATCCGGGTTATTTGACAACCTATGGCGGTGATGGTTCTGCTCAGGCAGAGCAGTGCTGATGCTCCTCATAAAGCTGTCGCTGCTGTGAAGGTTCTAGGTGACATCACAATCCCTATGGTTACATACACGACAAAGCTGGGTTGTTGTTGTTTACACTCTGCAAGGCCTGTGGAAGTGAGTGACATCATAGCACTGTAGTTCTGAGGGTTCTAGATGGATGCAACAATCTCCTGTTGCTTCTATGAAGGCCATAATAGACGACATCACCAAACAGCTCCATAGTCACATACACAGCAAAGGAGAGATGTTGTTTACACCTAGTGATGTCAGTGGTATTGAGTGACATCACAGCACAGTGCTAAGGCTCCTGGGCCTGGACACAGCAGCGGCTGCAATATCTCAACGGAGAATACGTTTATATATATGTGTGTGTGTGCGCGTATATATATATATATATATATATATATATATATATATATATATATATTTCTCCGCCGAAATCACTTTTAAACCCATTTCCACCTTTTTTTCCCTTCTCTTCCTCTTACTTTTTTTTCACGTTTTTTTACGTTTTTCTCCTTTTCGCCTCTTTTCTGGGCGTATTATTCTTCTTTTTCTTCTTTTTTTTCGTCTAATGCATACCCCATCAGTGCAGCAATGCTTATTCAATACCGCCAGCAGATGGAGACACTGGGGGATAATTTTCTAAGGATTTATACTGATTTTTCCTGTCTGAATTTGTCGCACAGAAAGTTGCAGGCCAAATATGTGTGACATTTCTGCGACTTTAGCTTCTAGAGCATTTTTACAACATTATACATAGGTGCTGAATACATAAAAAGCGACTGTTCAGCGACAGACAAGTCGCATCGGCTGAAAGTAGGCCAGAATGTCAGTCCATGTTGGAGCAGGTTTAGATACAGTCTAAAGCATAGATCTCAAAGTCTGTGCACAGAATTTAGCAAGGGCCTCGCACCTTCTGATGCATCAGGTAGGTGCACTATAGCATAGCCTAACCCTCTGTACTTTGGTCTATATTGATGCGGGACATAGACAGCCAGCTGATGACCAATCCATTAGTGCAATGGATGGCTGGAAGCATTTGTCTTTGCCTTTGCAATACCACAGAAGCAATGCATGGTCAATGTACAGCAATGACACACCTGTGTGAACAGCCAGGAGACCCCCCCATGTTATGTTACATAGTTACATAGTTAGTACGGTCGAAAAAAGACATATGTCCATCAAGTTCAACCAGGGAATTAAGGGGTAGGGGTGTGGCGCGATATTGGGGAAGGGATGAGATTTTATATTTCTTCATAAGCATTAATCTTATTTTGTCAATTAGGAACATTCAGCACCCACCCGCTATCAAGGCAGCTGCCTATCATGTCATGCCCTACCTGCACAGGTGTGCTGGCTACTCAAATGATCCAATTAAGGAGGCCATTTAGTCAGCAGCAGCAGAAGTCCTGTGCCTGGACGCTCCAACAGCGGCCAGACACAAGCAGAAGCAGCAGCAGCACCACCTTTTGTTTTTTGGCTGCAGCAGCAGCAGCAGCAGCAGCAAGGCCCACAGGGCTGGCTAGCTGGCTAGCCAGCAAGCAGGTAGCAATGAAAGTAGGAATCTTTCTTTTTAACCCTGTAAGGGGGTGGTGCACTGTACCCGAAGATACTGCCATATCGGGTCAATGCATAGGGCGACGGAAGCAAGCTTCGAAATCGGCCCCCGTTCTCAAAAATCCATTTAATATATGGTCCCCAGATAGGGGACGTATCAGATATTAAACTGATAAGAACAGATACTACACTTGATCTTAGCCAAAAGGCCGAGAAGCGATAACCGTGAAAGGGGCGGGCCCAACAAGGTCCCCTTCATGGGCACTATCACTGCTTGCTGTCAGGGAGGCTGCCAGACAATTTTCCATGCACACTCTGGGCTGGGGGGCAGTCAACCACCAGTACACACAGCAGAACCTAAACCCATACCATTATTGCTAAGCAGCAAGACAGGGGCCCATTGCACTCCCACGGGGCCTTTTTAAATGCAATCCATAACCCGGATTTGCCAGGAACCCTTCTTACTCCTCCTACTTGCATGTGACACTGGGCTTAGGATCTGCATAGGAAACACACACACAAGCACACACCTACCTTTGTTGCCTGCAGATGCCTCCTTGGCTGTCCCCAAACGGTATCAAACCAACACCCACGGGAAGCTGTAAGCATAGAGGACATGCCTGCACCCCATTGGACTTACCTGTGTGGGTTAAATCCGGGTTATTTGACAACCTATGGCGGTGATGGTTCTGCTCAGGCAGAGCAGTGCTGATGCTCCTCATAAAGCTGTCGCTGCTGTGAAGGTTCTAGGTGACATCACAATCCCTATGGTTACATACACGACAAAGCTGGGTTGTTGTTGTTTACACTCTGCAAGGCCTGTGGAAGTGAGTGACATCATAGCACTGTAGTTCTGAGGGTTCTAGATGGATGCAACAATCTCCTGTTGCTTCTATGAAGGCCATAATAGACGACATCACCAAACAGCTCCATAGTCACATACACAGCAAAGGAGAGATGTTGTTTACACCTAGTGATGTCAGTGGTATTGAGTGACATCACAGCACAGTGCTAAGGCTCCTGGGCCTGGACACAGCAGCGGCTGCAATATCTCAACGGAGAATACGTTTATATATATGTGTGTGTGTGCGCGTATATATATATATATATATATATATATATATATATATATATATATATATTTCTCCGCCGAAATCACTTTTAAACCCATTTCCACCTTTTTTTCCCTTCTCTTCCTCTTACTTTTTTTTCACGTTTTTTTACGTTTTTCTCCTTTTCGCCTCTTTTCTGGGCGTATTATTCTTCTTTTTCTTCTTTTTTTTCGTCTAATGCATACCCCATCAGTGCAGCAATGCTTATTCAATACCGCCAGCAGATGGAGACACTGGGGGATAATTTTCTAAGGATTTATACTGATTTTTCCTGTCTGAATTTGTCGCACAGAAAGTTGCAGGCCAAATATGTGTGACATTTCTGCGACTTTAGCTTCTAGAGCATTTTTACAACATTATACATAGGTGCTGAATACATAAAAAGCGACTGTTCAGCGACAGACAAGTCGCATCGGCTGAAAGTAGGCCAGAATGTCAGTCCATGTTGGAGCAGGTTTAGATACAGTCTAAAGCATAGATCTCAAAGTCTGTGCACAGAATTTAGCAAGGGCCTCGCACCTTCTGATGCATCAGGTAGGTGCACTATAGCATAGCCTAACCCTCTGTACTTTGGTCTATATTGATGCGGGACATAGACAGCCAGCTGATGACCAATCCATTAGTGCAATGGATGGCTGGAAGCATTTGTCTTTGCCTTTGCAATACCACAGAAGCAATGCATGGTCAATGTACAGCAATGACACACCTGTGTGAACAGCCAGGAGACCCCCCCATGTTATGTTACATAGTTACATAGTTAGTACGGTCGAAAAAAGACATATGTCCATCAAGTTCAACCAGGGAATTAAGGGGTAGGGGTGTGGCGCGATATTGGGGAAGGGATGAGATTTTATATTTCTTCATAAGCATTAATCTTATTTTGTCAATTAGGAACATTCAGCACCCACCCGCTATCAAGGCAGCTGCCTATCATGTCATGCCCTACCTGCACAGGTGTGCTGGCTACTCAAATGATCCAATTAAGGAGGCCATTTAGTCAGCAGCAGCAGAAGTCCTGTGCCTGGACGCTCCAACAGCGGCCAGACACAAGCAGAAGCAGCAGAAGCAGCAGCAGCACCACCTTTTGTTTTTTGGCTGCAGCAGCAGCAGCAGCAGCAGCAAGGCCCACAGGGCTGGCTAGCTGGCTAGCCAGCAAGCAGGTAGCAATGAAAGTAGGAATCTTTCTTTTTAACCCTGTAAGGGGGTGGTGCACTGTACCCGAAGATACTGCCATATCGGGTCAATGCATAGGGCGACGGAAGCAAGCTTCGAAATCGGCCCCCGTTCTCAAAAATCCATTTAATATATGGTCCCCAGATAGGGGACGTATCAGATATTAAACTGATAAGAACAGATACTACACTTGATCTTAGCCAAAAGGCCGAGAAGCGATAACCGTGAAAGGGGCGGGCCCAACAAGGTCCCCTTCATGGGCACTATCACTGCTTGCTGTCAGGGAGGCTGCCAGACAATTTTCCATGCACACTCTGGGCTGGGGGGCAGTCAACCACCAGTACACACAGCAGAACCTAAACCCATACCATTATTGCTAAGCAGCAAGACAGGGGCCCATTGCACTCCCACGGGGCCTTTTTAAATGCAATCCATAACCCGGATTTGCCAGGAACCCTTCTTACTCCTCCTACTTGCATGTGACACTGGGCTTAGGATCTGCATAGGAAACACACACACAAGCACACACCTACCTTTGTTGCCTGCAGATGCCTCCTTGGCTGTCCCCAAACGGTATCAAACCAACACCCACGGGAAGCTGTAAGCATAGAGGACATGCCTGCACCCCATTGGACTTACCTGTGTGGGTTAAATCCGGGTTATTTGACAACCTATGGCGGTGATGGTTCTGCTCAGGCAGAGCAGTGCTGATGCTCCTCATAAAGCTGTCGCTGCTGTGAAGGTTCTAGGTGACATCACAATCCCTATGGTTACATACACGACAAAGCTGGGTTGTTGTTGTTTACACTCTGCAAGGCCTGTGGAAGTGAGTGACATCATAGCACTGTAGTTCTGAGGGTTCTAGATGGATGCAACAATCTCCTGTTGCTTCTATGAAGGCCATAATAGACGACATCACCAAACAGCTCCATAGTCACATACACAGCAAAGGAGAGATGTTGTTTACACCTAGTGATGTCAGTGGTATTGAGTGACATCACAGCACAGTGCTAAGGCTCCTGGGCCTGGACACAGCAGCGGCTGCAATATCTCAACGGAGAATACGTTTATATATATGTGTGTGTGTGCGCGTATATATATATATATATATATATATATATATATATATATATATATTTCTCCGCCGAAATCACTTTTAAACCCATTTCCACCTTTTTTTCCCTTCTCTTCCTCTTACTTTTTTTTCACGTTTTTTTACGTTTTTCTCCTTTTCGCCTCTTTTCTGGGCGTATTATTCTTCTTTTTCTTCTTTTTTTTCGTCTAATGCATACCCCATCAGTGCAGCAATGCTTATTCAATACCGCCAGCAGATGGAGACACTGGGGGATAATTTTCTAAGGATTTATACTGATTTTTCCTGTCTGAATTTGTCGCACAGAAAGTTGCAGGCCAAATATGTGTGACATTTCTGCGACTTTAGCTTCTAGAGCATTTTTACAACATTATACATAGGTGCTGAATACATAAAAAGCGACTGTTCAGCGACAGACAAGTCGCATCGGCTGAAAGTAGGCCAGAATGTCAGTCCATGTTGGAGCAGGTTTAGATACAGTCTAAAGCATAGATCTCAAAGTCTGTGCACAGAATTTAGCAAGGGCCTCGCACCTTCTGATGCATCAGGTAGGTGCACTATAGCATAGCCTAACCCTCTGTACTTTGGTCTATATTGATGCGGGACATAGACAGCCAGCTGATGACCAATCCATTAGTGCAATGGATGGCTGGAAGCATTTGTCTTTGCCTTTGCAATACCACAGAAGCAATGCATGGTCAATGTACAGCAATGACACACCTGTGTGAACAGCCAGGAGACCCCCCCATGTTATGTTACATAGTTACATAGTTAGTACGGTCGAAAAAAGACATATGTCCATCAAGTTCAACCAGGGAATTAAGGGGTAGGGGTGTGGCGCGATATTGGGGAAGGGATGAGATTTTATATTTCTTCATAAGCATTAATCTTATTTTGTCAATTAGGAACATTCAGCACCCACCCGCTATCAAGGCAGCTGCCTATCATGTCATGCCCTACCTGCACAGGTGTGCTGGCTACTCAAATGATCCAATTAAGGAGGCCATTTAGTCAGCAGCAGCAGAAGTCCTGTGCCTGGACGCTCCAACAGCGGCCAGACACAAGCAGAAGCAGCAGAAGCAGCAGCAGCACCACCTTTTGTTTTTTGGCTGCAGCAGCAGCAGCAGCAGCAGCAAGGCCCACAGGGCTGGCTAGCTGGCTAGCCAGCAAGCAGGTAGCAATGAAAGTAGGAATCTTTCTTTTTAACCCTGTAAGGGGGTGGTGCACTGTACCCGAAGATACTGCCATATCGGGTCAATGCATAGGGCGACGGAAGCAAGCTTCGAAATCGGCCCCCGTTCTCAAAAATCCATTTAATATATGGTCCCCAGATAGGGGACGTATCAGATATTAAACTGATAAGAACAGATACTACACTTGATCTTAGCCAAAAGGCCGAGAAGCGATAACCGTGAAAGGGGCGGGCCCAACAAGGTCCCCTTCATGGGCACTATCACTGCTTGCTGTCAGGGAGGCTGCCAGACAATTTTCCATGCACACTCTGGGCTGGGGGGCAGTCAACCACCAGTACACACAGCAGAACCTAAACCCATACCATTATTGCTAAGCAGCAAGACAGGGGCCCATTGCACTCCCACGGGGCCTTTTTAAATGCAATCCATAACCCGGATTTGCCAGGAACCCTTCTTACTCCTCCTACTTGCATGTGACACTGGGCTTAGGATCTGCATAGGAAACACACACACAAGCACACACCTACCTTTGTTGCCTGCAGATGCCTCCTTGGCTGTCCCCAAACGGTATCAAACCAACACCCACGGGAAGCTGTAAGCATAGAGGACATGCCTGCACCCCATTGGACTTACCTGTGTGGGTTAAATCCGGGTTATTTGACAACCTATGGCGGTGATGGTTCTGCTCAGGCAGAGCAGTGCTGATGCTCCTCATAAAGCTGTCGCTGCTGTGAAGGTTCTAGGTGACATCACAATCCCTATGGTTACATACACGACAAAGCTGGGTTGTTGTTGTTTACACTCTGCAAGGCCTGTGGAAGTGAGTGACATCATAGCACTGTAGTTCTGAGGGTTCTAGATGGATGCAACAATCTCCTGTTGCTTCTATGAAGGCCATAATAGACGACATCACCAAACAGCTCCATAGTCACATACACAGCAAAGGAGAGATGTTGTTTACACCTAGTGATGTCAGTGGTATTGAGTGACATCACAGCACAGTGCTAAGGCTCCTGGGCCTGGACACAGCAGCGGCTGCAATATCTCAACGGAGAATACGTTTATATATATGTGTGTGTGTGCGCGTATATATATATATATATATATATATATATATATATATATATATATATATATTCTCCGCCGAAATCACTTTTAAACCCATTTCCACCTTTTTTTCCCTTCTCTTCCTCTTACTTTTTTTTCACGTTTTTTTACGTTTTTCTCCTTTTCGCCTCTTTTCTGGGCGTATTATTCTTCTTTTTCTTCTTTTTTTTCGTCTAATGCATACCCCATCAGTGCAGCAATGCTTATTCAATACCGCCAGCAGATGGAGACACTGGGGGATAATTTTCTAAGGATTTATACTGATTTTTCCTGTCTGAATTTGTCGCACAGAAAGTTGCAGGCCAAATATGTGTGACATTTCTGCGACTTTAGCTTCTAGAGCATTTTTACAACATTATACATAGGTGCTGAATACATAAAAAGCGACTGTTCAGCGACAGACAAGTCGCATCGGCTGAAAGTAGGCCAGAATGTCAGTCCATGTTGGAGCAGGTTTAGATACAGTCTAAAGCATAGATCTCAAAGTCTGTGCACAGAATTTAGCAAGGGCCTCGCACCTTCTGATGCATCAGGTAGGTGCACTATAGCATAGCCTAACCCTCTGTACTTTGGTCTATATTGATGCGGGACATAGACAGCCAGCTGATGACCAATCCATTAGTGCAATGGATGGCTGGAAGCATTTGTCTTTGCCTTTGCAATACCACAGAAGCAATGCATGGTCAATGTACAGCAATGACACACCTGTGTGAACAGCCAGGAGACCCCCCCATGTTATGTTACATAGTTACATAGTTAGTACGGTCGAAAAAAGACATATGTCCATCAAGTTCAACCAGGGAATTAAGGGGTAGGGGTGTGGCGCGATATTGGGGAAGGGATGAGATTTTATATTTCTTCATAAGCATTAATCTTATTTTGTCAATTAGGAACATTCAGCACCCACCCGCTATCAAGGCAGCTGCCTATCATGTCATGCCCTACCTGCACAGGTGTGCTGGCTACTCAAATGATCCAATTAAGGAGGCCATTTAGTCAGCAGCAGCAGAAGTCCTGTGCCTGGACGCTCCAACAGCGGCCAGACACAAGCAGAAGCAGCAGAAGCAGCAGCAGCACCACCTTTTGTTTTTTGGCTGCAGCAGCAGCAGCAGCAGCAGCAAGGCCCACAGGGCTGGCTAGCTGGCTAGCCAGCAAGCAGGTAGCAATGAAAGTAGGAATCTTTCTTTTTAACCCTGTAAGGGGGTGGTGCACTGTACCCGAAGATACTGCCATATCGGGTCAATGCATAGGGCGACGGAAGCAAGCTTCGAAATCGGCCCCCGTTCTCAAAAATCCATTTAATATATGGTCCCCAGATAGGGGACGTATCAGATATTAAACTGATAAGAACAGATACTACACTTGATCTTAGCCAAAAGGCCGAGAAGCGATAACCGTGAAAGGGGCGGGCCCAACAAGGTCCCCTTCATGGGCACTATCACTGCTTGCTGTCAGGGAGGCTGCCAGACAATTTTCCATGCACACTCTGGGCTGGGGGGCAGTCAACCACCAGTACACACAGCAGAACCTAAACCCATACCATTATTGCTAAGCAGCAAGACAGGGGCCCATTGCACTCCCACGGGGCCTTTTTAAATGCAATCCATAACCCGGATTTGCCAGGAACCCTTCTTACTCCTCCTACTTGCATGTGACACTGGGCTTAGGATCTGCATAGGAAACACACACACAAGCACACACCTACCTTTGTTGCCTGCAGATGCCTCCTTGGCTGTCCCCAAACGGTATCAAACCAACACCCACGGGAAGCTGTAAGCATAGAGGACATGCCTGCACCCCATTGGACTTACCTGTGTGGGTTAAATCCGGGTTATTTGACAACCTATGGCGGTGATGGTTCTGCTCAGGCAGAGCAGTGCTGATGCTCCTCATAAAGCTGTCGCTGCTGTGAAGGTTCTAGGTGACATCACAATCCCTATGGTTACATACACGACAAAGCTGGGTTGTTGTTGTTTACACTCTGCAAGGCCTGTGGAAGTGAGTGACATCATAGCACTGTAGTTCTGAGGGTTCTAGATGGATGCAACAATCTCCTGTTGCTTCTATGAAGGCCATAATAGACGACATCACCAAACAGCTCCATAGTCACATACACAGCAAAGGAGAGATGTTGTTTACACCTAGTGATGTCAGTGGTATTGAGTGACATCACAGCACAGTGCTAAGGCTCCTGGGCCTGGACACAGCAGCGGCTGCAATATCTCAACGGAGAATACGTTTATATATATGTGTGTGTGTGCGCGTATATATATATATATATATATATATATATATATATATATATATTTCTCCGCCGAAATCACTTTTAAACCCATTTCCACCTTTTTTTCCCTTCTCTTCCTCTTACTTTTTTTTCACGTTTTTTTACGTTTTTCTCCTTTTCGCCTCTTTTCTGGGCGTATTATTCTTCTTTTTCTTCTTTTTTTTCGTCTAATGCATACCCCATCAGTGCAGCAATGCTTATTCAATACCGCCAGCAGATGGAGACACTGGGGGATAATTTTCTAAGGATTTATACTGATTTTTCCTGTCTGAATTTGTCGCACAGAAAGTTGCAGGCCAAATATGTGTGACATTTCTGCGACTTTAGCTTCTAGAGCATTTTTACAACATTATACATAGGTGCTGAATACATAAAAAGCGACTGTTCAGCGACAGACAAGTCGCATCGGCTGAAAGTAGGCCAGAATGTCAGTCCATGTTGGAGCAGGTTTAGATACAGTCTAAAGCATAGATCTCAAAGTCTGTGCACAGAATTTAGCAAGGGCCTCGCACCTTCTGATGCATCAGGTAGGTGCACTATAGCATAGCCTAACCCTCTGTACTTTGGTCTATATTGATGCGGGACATAGACAGCCAGCTGATGACCAATCCATTAGTGCAATGGATGGCTGGAAGCATTTGTCTTTGCCTTTGCAATACCACAGAAGCAATGCATGGTCAATGTACAGCAATGACACACCTGTGTGAACAGCCAGGAGACCCCCCCATGTTATGTTACATAGTTACATAGTTAGTACGGTCGAAAAAAGACATATGTCCATCAAGTTCAACCAGGGAATTAAGGGGTAGGGGTGTGGCGTGATATTGGGGAAGGGATGAGATTTTATATTTCTTCATAAGCATTAATCTTATTTTGTCAATTAGGAACATTCAGCACCCACCCGCTATCAAGGCAGCTGCCTATCATGTCATGCCCTACCTGCACAGGTGTGCTGGCTACTCAAATGATCCAATTAAGGAGGCCATTTAGTCAGCAGCAGCAGAAGTCCTGTGCCTGGACGCTCCAACAGCGGCCAGACACAAGCAGAAGCAGCAGAAGCAGCAGCAGCACCACCTTTTGTTTTTTGGCTGCAGCAGCAGCAGCAGCAGCAGCAAGGCCCACAGGGCTGGCTAGCTGGCTAGCCAGCAAGCAGGTAGCAATGAAAGTAGGAATCTTTCTTTTTAACCCTGTAAGGGGGTGGTGCACTGTACCCGAAGATACTGCCATATCGGGTCAATGCATAGGGCGACGGAAGCAAGCTTCGAAATCGGCCCCCGTTCTCAAAAATCCATTTAATATATGGTCCCCAGATAGGGGACGTATCAGATATTAAACTGATAAGAACAGATACTACACTTGATCTTAGCCAAAAGGCCGAGAAGCGATAACCGTGAAAGGGGCGGGCCCAACAAGGTCCCCTTCATGGGCACTATCACTGCTTGCTGTCAGGGAGGCTGCCAGACAATTTTCCATGCACACTCTGGGCTGGGGGGCAGTCAACCACCAGTACACACAGCAGAACCTAAACCCATACCATTATTGCTAAGCAGCAAGACAGGGGCCCATTGCACTCCCACGGGGCCTTTTTAAATGCAATCCATAACCCGGATTTGCCAGGAACCCTTCTTACTCCTCCTACTTGCATGTGACACTGGGCTTAGGATCTGCATAGGAAACACACACACAAGCACACACCTACCTTTGTTGCCTGCAGATGCCTCCTTGGCTGTCCCCAAACGGTATCAAACCAACACCCACGGGAAGCTGTAAGCATAGAGGACATGCCTGCACCCCATTGGACTTACCTGTGTGGGTTAAATCCGGGTTATTTGACAACCTATGGCGGTGATGGTTCTGCTCAGGCAGAGCAGTGCTGATGCTCCTCATAAAGCTGTCGCTGCTGTGAAGGTTCTAGGTGACATCACAATCCCTATGGTTACATACACGACAAAGCTGGGTTGTTGTTGTTTACACTCTGCAAGGCCTGTGGAAGTGAGTGACATCATAGCACTGTAGTTCTGAGGGTTCTAGATGGATGCAACAATCTCCTGTTGCTTCTATGAAGGCCATAATAGACGACATCACCAAACAGCTCCATAGTCACATACACAGCAAAGGAGAGATGTTGTTTACACCTAGTGATGTCAGTGGTATTGAGTGACATCACAGCACAGTGCTAAGGCTCCTGGGCCTGGACACAGCAGCGGCTGCAATATCTCAACGGAGAATACGTTTATATATATGTGTGTGTGTGCGCGTATATATATATATATATATATATATATATATATATATTTCTCCGCCGAAATCACTTTTAAACCCATTTCCACCTTTTTTTCCCTTCTCTTCCTCTTACTTTTTTTTCACGTTTTTTTACGTTTTTCTCCTTTTCGCCTCTTTTCTGGGCGTATTATTCTTCTTTTTCTTCTTTTTTTTCGTCTAATGCATACCCCATCAGTGCAGCAATGCTTATTCAATACCGCCAGCAGATGGAGACACTGGGGGATAATTTTCTAAGGATTTATACTGATTTTTCCTGTCTGAATTTGTCGCACAGAAAGTTGCAGGCCAAATATGTGTGACATTTCTGCGACTTTAGCTTCTAGAGCATTTTTACAACATTATACATAGGTGCTGAATACATAAAAAGCGACTGTTCAGCGACAGACAAGTCGCATCGGCTGAAAGTAGGCCAGAATGTCAGTCCATGTTGGAGCAGGTTTAGATACAGTCTAAAGCATAGATCTCAAAGTCTGTGCACAGAATTTAGCAAGGGCCTCGCACCTTCTGATGCATCAGGTAGGTGCACTATAGCATAGCCTAACCCTCTGTACTTTGGTCTATATTGATGCGGGACATAGACAGCCAGCTGATGACCAATCCATTAGTGCAATGGATGGCTGGAAGCATTTGTCTTTGCCTTTGCAATACCACAGAAGCAATGCATGGTCAATGTACAGCAATGACACACCTGTGTGAACAGCCAGGAGACCCCCCCATGTTATGTTACATAGTTACATAGTTAGTACGGTCGAAAAAAGACATATGTCCATCAAGTTCAACCAGGGAATTAAGGGGTAGGGGTGTGGCGCGATATTGGGGAAGGGATGAGATTTTATATTTCTTCATAAGCATTAATCTTATTTTGTCAATTAGGAACATTCAGCACCCACCCGCTATCAAGGCAGCTGCCTATCATGTCATGCCCTACCTGCACAGGTGTGCTGGCTACTAAAATGATCCAATTAAGGAGGCCATTTAGTCAGCAGCAGCAGAAGTCCTGTGCCTGGACGCTCCAACAGCGGCCAGACACAAGCAGAAGCAGCAGAAGCAGCAGCAGCACCACCTTTTGTTTTTTGGCTGCAGCAGCAGCAGCAGCAGCAGCAAGGCCCACAGGGCTGGCTAGCTGGCTAGCCAGCAAGCAGGTAGCAATGAAAGTAGGAATCTTTCTTTTTAACCCTGTAAGGGGGTGGTGCACTGTACCCGAAGATACTGCCATATCGGGTCAATGCATAGGGCGACGGAAGCAAGCTTCGAAATCGGCCCCCGTTCTCAAAAATCCATTTAATATATGGTCCCCAGATAGGGGACGTATCAGATATTAAACTGATAAGAACAGATACTACACTTGATCTTAGCCAAAAGGCCGAGAAGCGATAACCGTGAAAGGGGCGGGCCCAACAAGGTCCCCTTCATGGGCACTATCACTGCTTGCTGTCAGGGAGGCTGCCAGACAATTTTCCATGCACACTCTGGGCTGGGGGGCAGTCAACCACCAGTACACACAGCAGAACCTAAACCCATACCATTATTGCTAAGCAGCAAGACAGGGGCCCATTGCACTCCCACGGGGCCTTTTTAAATGCAATCCATAACCCGGATTTGCCAGGAACCCTTCTTACTCCTCCTACTTGCATGTGACACTGGGCTTAGGATCTGCATAGGAAACACACACACAAGCACACACCTACCTTTGTTGCCTGCAGATGCCTCCTTGGCTGTCCCCAAACGGTATCAAACCAACACCCACGGGAAGCTGTAAGCATAGAGGACATGCCTGCACCCCATTGGACTTACCTGTGTGGGTTAAATCCGGGTTATTTGACAACCTATGGCGGTGATGGTTCTGCTCAGGCAGAGCAGTGCTGATGCTCCTCATAAAGCTGTCGCTGCTGTGAAGGTTCTAGGTGACATCACAATCCCTATGGTTACATACACGACAAAGCTGGGTTGTTGTTGTTTACACTCTGCAAGGCCTGTGGAAGTGAGTGACATCATAGCACTGTAGTTCTGAGGGTTCTAGATGGATGCAACAATCTCCTGTTGCTTCTATGAAGGCCATAATAGACGACATCACCAAACAGCTCCATAGTCACATACACAGCAAAGGAGAGATGTTGTTTACACCTAGTGATGTCAGTGGTATTGAGTGACATCACAGCACAGTGCTAAGGCTCCTGGGCCTGGACACAGCAGCGGCTGCAATATCTCAACGGAGAATACGTTTATATATATGTGTGTGTGTGCGCGTATATATATATATATATATATATATATATATATATATATATATATTTCTCCGCCGAAATCACTTTTAAACCCATTTCCACCTTTTTTTCCCTTCTCTTCCTCTTACTTTTTTTTCACGTTTTTTTACGTTTTTCTCCTTTTCGCCTCTTTTCTGGGCGTATTATTCTTCTTTTTCTTCTTTTTTTTCGTCTAATGCATACCCCATCAGTGCAGCAATGCTTATTCAATACCGCCAGCAGATGGAGACACTGGGGGATAATTTTCTAAGGATTTATACTGATTTTTCCTGTCTGAATTTGTCGCACAGAAAGTTGCAGGCCAAATATGTGTGACATTTCTGCGACTTTAGCTTCTAGAGCATTTTTACAACATTATACATAGGTGCTGAATACATAAAAAGCGACTGTTCAGCGACAGACAAGTCGCATCGGCTGAAAGTAGGCCAGAATGTCAGTCCATGTTGGAGCAGGTTTAGATACAGTCTAAAGCATAGATCTCAAAGTCTGTGCACAGAATTTAGCAAGGGCCTCGCACCTTCTGATGCATCAGGTAGGTGCACTATAGCATAGCCTAACCCTCTGTACTTTGGTCTATATTGATGCGGGACATAGACAGCCAGCTGATGACCAATCCATTAGTGCAATGGATGGCTGGAAGCATTTGTCTTTGCCTTTGCAATACCACAGAAGCAATGCATGGTCAATGTACAGCAATGACACACCTGTGTGAACAGCCAGGAGACCCCCCCATGTTATGTTACATAGTTACATAGTTAGTACGGTCGAAAAAAGACATATGTCCATCAAGTTCAACCAGGGAATTAAGGGGTAGGGGTGTGGCGCGATATTGGGGAAGGGATGAGATTTTATATTTCTTCATAAGCATTAATCTTATTTTGTCAATTAGGAACATTCAGCACCCACCCGCTATCAAGGCAGCTGCCTATCATGTCATGCCCTACCTGCACAGGTGTGCTGGCTACTCAAATGATCCAATTAAGGAGGCCATTTAGTCAGCAGCAGCAGAAGTCCTGTGCCTGGACGCTCCAACAGCGGCCAGACACAAGCAGAAGCAGCAGAAGCAGCAGCAGCACCACCTTTTGTTTTTTGGCTGCAGCAGCAGCAGCAGCAGCAGCAAGGCCCACAGGGCTGGCTAGCTGGCTAGCCAGCAAGCAGGTAGCAATGAAAGTAGGAATCTTTCTTTTTAACCCTGTAAGGGGGTGGTGCACTGTACCCGAAGATACTGCCATATCGGGTCAATGCATAGGGCGACGGAAGCAAGCTTCGAAATCGGCCCCCGTTCTCAAAAATCCATTTAATATATGGTCCCCAGATAGGGGACGTATCAGATATTAAACTGATAAGAACAGATACTACACTTGATCTTAGCCAAAAGGCCGAGAAGCGATAACCGTGAAAGGGGCGGGCCCAACAAGGTCCCCTTCATGGGCACTATCACTGCTTGCTGTCAGGGAGGCTGCCAGACAATTTTCCATGCACACTCTGGGCTGGGGGGCAGTCAACCACCAGTACACACAGCAGAACCTAAACCCATACCATTATTGCTAAGCAGCAAGACAGGGGCCCATTGCACTCCCACGGGGCCTTTTTAAATGCAATCCATAACCCGGATTTGCCAGGAACCCTTCTTACTCCTCCTACTTGCATGTGACACTGGGCTTAGGATCTGCATAGGAAACACACACACAAGCACACACCTACCTTTGTTGCCTGCAGATGCCTCCTTGGCTGTCCCCAAACGGTATCAAACCAACACCCACGGGAAGCTGTAAGCATAGAGGACATGCCTGCACCCCATTGGACTTACCTGTGTGGGTTAAATCCGGGTTATTTGACAACCTATGGCGGTGATGGTTCTGCTCAGGCAGAGCAGTGCTGATGCTCCTCATAAAGCTGTCGCTGCTGTGAAGGTTCTAGGTGACATCACAATCCCTATGGTTACATACACGACAAAGCTGGGTTGTTGTTGTTTACACTCTGCAAGGCCTGTGGAAGTGAGTGACATCATAGCACTGTAGTTCTGAGGGTTCTAGATGGATGCAACAATCTCCTGTTGCTTCTATGAAGGCCATAATAGACGACATCACCAAACAGCTCCATAGTCACATACACAGCAAAGGAGAGATGTTGTTTACACCTAGTGATGTCAGTGGTATTGAGTGACATCACAGCACAGTGCTAAGGCTCCTGGGCCTGGACACAGCAGCGGCTGCAATATCTCAACGGAGAATACGTTTATATATATGTGTGTGTGTGCGCGTATATATATATATATATATATATATATATATATATATATATATATTTCTCCGCCGAAATCACTTTTAAACCCATTTCCACCTTTTTTTCCCTTCTCTTCCTCTTACTTTTTTTTCACGTTTTTTTACGTTTTTCTCCTTTTCGCCTCTTTTCTGGGCGTATTATTCTTCTTTTTCTTCTTTTTTTTCGTCTAATGCATACCCCATCAGTGCAGCAATGCTTATTCAATACCGCCAGCAGATGGAGACACTGGGGGATAATTTTCTAAGGATTTATACTGATTTTTCCTGTCTGAATTTGTCGCACAGAAAGTTGCAGGCCAAATATGTGTGACATTTCTGCGACTTTAGCTTCTAGAGCATTTTTACAACATTATACATAGGTGCTGAATACATAAAAAGCGACTGTTCAGCGACAGACAAGTCGCATCGGCTGAAAGTAGGCCAGAATGTCAGTCCATGTTGGAGCAGGTTTAGATACAGTCTAAAGCATAGATCTCAAAGTCTGTGCACAGAATTTAGCAAGGGCCTCGCACCTTCTGATGCATCAGGTAGGTGCACTATAGCATAGCCTAACCCTCTGTACTTTGGTCTATATTGATGCGGGACATAGACAGCCAGCTGATGACCAATCCATTAGTGCAATGGATGGCTGGAAGCATTTGTCTTTGCCTTTGCAATACCACAGAAGCAATGCATGGTCAATGTACAGCAATGACACACCTGTGTGAACAGCCAGGAGACCCCCCCATGTTATGTTACATAGTTACATAGTTAGTACGGTCGAAAAAAGACATATGTCCATCAAGTTCAACCAGGGAATTAAGGGGTAGGGGTGTGGCGCGATATTGGGGAAGGGATGAGATTTTATATTTCTTCATAAGCATTAATCTTATTTTGTCAATTAGGAACATTCAGCACCCACCCGCTATCAAGGCAGCTGCCTATCATGTCATGCCCTACCTGCACAGGTGTGCTGGCTACTCAAATGATCCAATTAAGGAGGCCATTTAGTCAGCAGCAGCAGAAGTCCTGTGCCTGGACGCTCCAACAGCGGCCAGACACAAGCAGAAGCAGCAGAAGCAGCAGCAGCACCACCTTTTGTTTTTTGGCTGCAGCAGCAGCAGCAGCAGCAGCAAGGCCCACAGGGCTGGCTAGCTGGCTAGCCAGCAAGCAGGTAGCAATGAAAGTAGGAATCTTTCTTTTTAACCCTGTAAGGGGGTGGTGCACTGTACCCGAAGATACTGCCATATCGGGTCAATGCATAGGGCGACGGAAGCAAGCTTCGAAATCGGCCCCCGTTCTCAAAAATCCATTTAATATATGGTCCCCAGATAGGGGACGTATCAGATATTAAACTGATAAGAACAGATACTACACTTGATCTTAGCCAAAAGGCCGAGAAGCGATAACCGTGAAAGGGGCGGGCCCAACAAGGTCCCCTTCATGGGCACTATCACTGCTTGCTGTCAGGGAGGCTGCCAGACAATTTTCCATGCACACTCTGGGCTGGGGGGCAGTCAACCACCAGTACACACAGCAGAACCTAAACCCATACCATTATTGCTAAGCAGCAAGACAGGGGCCCATTGCACTCCCACGGGGCCTTTTTAAATGCAATCCATAACCCGGATTTGCCAGGAACCCTTCTTACTCCTCCTACTTGCATGTGACACTGGGCTTAGGATCTGCATAGGAAACACACACACAAGCACACACCTACCTTTGTTGCCTGCAGATGCCTCCTTGGCTGTCCCCAAACGGTATCAAACCAACACCCACGGGAAGCTGTAAGCATAGAGGACATGCCTGCACCCCATTGGACTTACCTGTGTGGGTTAAATCCGGGTTATTTGACAACCTATGGCGGTGATGGTTCTGCTCAGGCAGAGCAGTGCTGATGCTCCTCATAAAGCTGTCGCTGCTGTGAAGGTTCTAGGTGACATCACAATCCCTATGGTTACATACACGACAAAGCTGGGTTGTTGTTGTTTACACTCTGCAAGGCCTGTGGAAGTGAATGACATCATAGCACTGTAGTTCTGAGGGTTCTAGATGGATGCAACAATCTCCTGTTGCTTCTATGAAGGCCATAATAGACGACATCACCAAACAGCTCCATAGTCACATACACAGCAAAGGAGAGATGTTGTTTACACCTAGTGATGTCAGTGGTATTGAGTGACATCACAGCACAGTGCTAAGGCTCCTGGGCCTGGACACAGCAGCGGCTGCAATATCTCAACGGAGAATACGTTTATATATATGTGTGTGTGTGCGCGTATATATATATATATATATATATATATATATATATATATATATTTCTCCGCCGAAATCACTTTTAAACCCATTTCCACCTTTTTTTCCCTTCTCTTCCTCTTACTTTTTTTTCACGTTTTTTTACGTTTTTCTCCTTTTCGCCTCTTTTCTGGGCGTATTATTCTTCTTTTTCTTCTTTTTTTTCGTCTAATGCATACCCCATCAGTGCAGCAATGCTTATTCAATACCGCCAGCAGATGGAGACACTGGGGGATAATTTTCTAAGGATTTATACTGATTTTTCCTGTCTGAATTTGTCGCACAGAAAGTTGCAGGCCAAATATGTGTGACATTTCTGCGACTTTAGCTTCTAGAGCATTTTTACAACATTATACATAGGTGCTGAATACATAAAAAGCGACTGTTAAGCGACAGACAAGTCGCATCGGCTGAAAGTAGGCCAGAATGTCAGTCCATGTTGGAGCAGGTTTAGATACAGTCTAAAGCATAGATCTCAAAGTCTGTGCACAGAATTTAGCAAGGGCCTCGCACCTTCTGATGCATCAGGTAGGTGCACTATAGCATAGCCTAACCCTCTGTACTTTGGTCTATATTGATGCGGGACATAGACAGCCAGCTGATGACCAATCCATTAGTGCAATGGATGGCTGGAAGCATTTGTCTTTGCCTTTGCAATACCACAGAAGCAATGCATGGTCAATGTACAGCAATGACACACCTGTGTGAACAGCCAGGAGACCCCCCCATGTTATGTTACATAGTTACATAGTTAGTACGGTCGAAAAAAGACATATGTCCATCAAGTTCAACCAGGGAATTAAGGGGTAGGGGTGTGGCGCGATATTGGGGAAGGGATGAGATTTTATATTTCTTCATAAGCATTAATCTTATTTTGTCAATTAGGAACATTCAGCACCCACCCGCTATCAAGGCAGCTGCCTATCATGTCATGCCCTACCTGCACAGGTGTGCTGGCTACTCAAATGATCCAATTAAGGAGGCCATTTAGTCAGCAGCAGCAGAAGTCCTGTGCCTGGACGCTCCAACAGCGGCCAGACACAAGCAGAAGCAGCAGAAGCAGCAGCAGCACCACCTTTTGTTTTTTGGCTGCAGCAGCAGCAGCAGCAGCAGCAAGGCCCACAGGGCTGGCTAGCTGGCTAGCCAGCAAGCAGGTAGCAATGAAAGTAGGAATCTTTCTTTTTAACCCTGTAAGGGGGTGGTGCACTGTACCCGAAGATACTGCCATATCGGGTCAATGCATAGGGCGACGGAAGCAAGCTTCGAAATCGGCCCCCGTTCTCAAAAATCCATTTAATATATGGTCCCCAGATAGGGGACGTATCAGATATTAAACTGATAAGAACAGATACTACACTTGATCTTAGCCAAAAGGCCGAGAAGCGATAACCGTGAAAGGGGCGGGCCCAACAAGGTCCCCTTCATGGGCACTATCACTGCTTGCTGTCAGGGAGGCTGCCAGACAATTTTCCATGCACACTCTGGGCTGGGGGGCAGTCAACCACCAGTACACACAGCAGAACCTAAACCCATACCATTATTGCTAAGCAGCAAGACAGGGGCCCATTGCACTCCCACGGGGCCTTTTTAAATGCAATCCATAACCCGGATTTGCCAGGAACCCTTCTTACTCCTCCTACTTGCATGTGACACTGGGCTTAGGATCTGCATAGGAAACACACACACAAGCACACACCTACCTTTGTTGCCTGCAGATGCCTCCTTGGCTGTCCCCAAACGGTATCAAACCAACACCCACGGGAAGCTGTAAGCATAGAGGACATGCCTGCACCCCATTGGACTTACCTGTGTGGGTTAAATCCGGGTTATTTGACAACCTATGGCGGTGATGGTTCTGCTCAGGCAGAGCAGTGCTGATGCTCCTCATAAAGCTGTCGCTGCTGTGAAGGTTCTAGGTGACATCACAATCCCTATGGTTACATACACGACAAAGCTGGGTTGTTGTTGTTTACACTCTGCAAGGCCTGTGGAAGTGAGTGACATCATAGCACTGTAGTTCTGAGGGTTCTAGATGGATGCAACAATCTCCTGTTGCTTCTATGAAGGCCATAATAGACGACATCACCAAACAGCTCCATAGTCACATACACAGCAAAGGAGAGATGTTGTTTACACCTAGTGATGTCAGTGGTATTGAGTGACATCACAGCACAGTGCTAAGGCTCCTGGGCCTGGACACAGCAGCGGCTGCAATATCTCAACGGAGAATACGTTTATATATATGTGTGTGTGTGCGCGTATATATATATATATATATATATATATATATATATTTCTCCGCCGAAATCACTTTTAAACCCATTTCCACCTTTTTTTCCCTTCTCTTCCTCTTACTTTTTTTTCACGTTTTTTTACGTTTTTCTCCTTTTCGCCTCTTTTCTGGGCGTATTATTCTTCTTTTTCTTCTTTTTTTTCGTCTAATGCATACCCCATCAGTGCAGCAATGCTTATTCAATACCGCCAGCAGATGGAGACACTGGGGGATAATTTTCTAAGGATTTATACTGATTTTTCCTGTCTGAATTTGTCGCACAGAAAGTTGCAGGCCAAATATGTGTGACATTTCTGCGACTTTAGCTTCTAGAGCATTTTTACAACATTATACATAGGTGCTGAATACATAAAAAGCGACTGTTCAGCGACAGACAAGTCGCATCGGCTGAAAGTAGGCCAGAATGTCAGTCCATGTTGGAGCAGGTTTAGATACAGTCTAAAGCATAGATCTCAAAGTCTGTGCACAGAATTTAGCAAGGGCCTCGCACCTTCTGATGCATCAGGTAGGTGCACTATAGCATAGCCTAACCCTCTGTACTTTGGTCTATATTGATGCGGGACATAGACAGCCAGCTGATGACCAATCCATTAGTGCAATGGATGGCTGGAAGCATTTGTCTTTGCCTTTGCAATACCACAGAAGCAATGCATGGTCAATGTACAGCAATGACACACCTGTGTGAACAGCCAGGAGACCCCCCCATGTTATGTTACATAGTTACATAGTTAGTACGGTCGAAAAAAGACATATGTCCATCAAGTTCAACCAGGGAATTAAGGGGTAGGGGTGTGGCGCGATATTGGGGAAGGGATGAGATTTTATATTTCTTCATAAGCATTAATCTTATTTTGTCAATTAGGAACATTCAGCACCCACCCGCTATCAAGGCAGCTGCCTATCATGTCATGCCCTACCTGCACAGGTGTGCTGGCTACTCAAATGATCCAATTAAGGAGGCCATTTAGTCAGCAGCAGCAGAAGTCCTGTGCCTGGACGCTCCAACAGCGGCCAGACACAAGCAGAAGCAGCAGAAGCAGCAGCAGCACCACCTTTTGTTTTTTGGCTGCAGCAGCAGCAGCAGCAGCAGCAAGGCCCACAGGGCTGGCTAGCTGGCTAGCCAGCAAGCAGGTAGCAATGAAAGTAGGAATCTTTCTTTTTAACCCTGTAAGGGGGTGGTGCACTGTACCCGAAGATACTGCCATATCGGGTCAATGCATAGGGCGACGGAAGCAAGCTTCGAAATCGGCCCCCGTTCTCAAAAATCCATTTAATATATGGTCCCCAGATAGGGGACGTATCAGATATTAAACTGATAAGAACAGATACTACACTTGATCTTAGCCAAAAGGCCGAGAAGCGATAACCGTGAAAGGGGCGGGCCCAACAAGGTCCCCTTCATGGGCACTATCACTGCTTGCTGTCAGGGAGGCTGCCAGACAATTTTCCATGCACACTCTGGGCTGGGGGGCAGTCAACCACCAGTACACACAGCAGAACCTAAACCCATACCATTATTGCTAAGCAGCAAGACAGGGGCCCATTGCACTCCCACGGGGCCTTTTTAAATGCAATCCATAACCCGGATTTGCCAGGAACCCTTCTTACTCCTCCTACTTGCATGTGACACTGGGCTTAGGATCTGCATAGGAAACACACACACAAGCACACACCTACCTTTGTTGCCTGCAGATGCCTCCTTGGCTGTCCCCAAACGGTATCAAACCAACACCCACGGGAAGCTGTAAGCATAGAGGACATGCCTGCACCCCATTGGACTTACCTGTGTGGGTTAAATCCGGGTTATTTGACAACCTATGGCGGTGATGGTTCTGCTCAGGCAGAGCAGTGCTGATGCTCCTCATAAAGCTGTCGCTGCTGTGAAGGTTCTAGGTGACATCACAATCCCTATGGTTACATACACGACAAAGCTGGGTTGTTGTTGTTTACACTCTGCAAGGCCTGTGGAAGTGAGTGACATCATAGCACTGTAGTTCTGAGGGTTCTAGATGGATGCAACAATCTCCTGTTGCTTCTATGAAGGCCATAATAGACGACATCACCAAACAGCTCCATAGTCACATACACAGCAAAGGAGAGATGTTGTTTACACCTAGTGATGTCAGTGGTATTGAGTGACATCACAGCACAGTGCTAAGGCTCCTGGGCCTGGACACAGCAGCGGCTGCAATATCTCAACGGAGAATACGTTTATATATATGTGTGTGTGTGCGCGTATATATATATATATATATATATATATATATATTTCTCCGCCGAAATCACTTTTAAACCCATTTCCACCTTTTTTTCCCTTCTCTTCCTCTTACTTTTTTTTCACGTTTTTTTACGTTTTTCTCCTTTTCGCCTCTTTTCTGGGCGTATTATTCTTCTTTTTCTTCTTTTTTTTCGTCTAATGCATACCCCATCAGTGCAGCAATGCTTATTCAATACCGCCAGCAGATGGAGACACTGGGGGATAATTTTCTAAGGATTTATACTGATTTTTCCTGTCTGAATTTGTCGCACAGAAAGTTGCAGGCCAAATATGTGTGACATTTCTGCGACTTTAGCTTCTAGAGCATTTTTACAACATTATACATAGGTGCTGAATACATAAAAAGCGACTGTTCAGCGACAGACAAGTCGCATCGGCTGAAAGTAGGCCAGAATGTCAGTCCATGTTGGAGCAGGTTTAGATACAGTCTAAAGCATAGATCTCAAAGTCTGTGCACAGAATTTAGCAAGGGCCTCGCACCTTCTGATGCATCAGGTAGGTGCACTATAGCATAGCCTAACCCTCTGTACTTTGGTCTATATTGATGCGGGACATAGACAGCCAGCTGATGACCAATCCATTAGTGCAATGGATGGCTGGAAGCATTTGTCTTTGCCTTTGCAATACCACAGAAGCAATGCATGGTCAATGTACAGCAATGACACACCTGTGTGAACAGCCAGGAGACCCCCCCATGTTATGTTACATAGTTACATAGTTAGTACGGTCGAAAAAAGACATATGTCCATCAAGTTCAACCAGGGAATTAAGGGGTAGGGGTGTGGCGCGATATTGGGGAAGGGATGAGATTTTATATTTCTTCATAAGCATTAATCTTATTTTGTCAATTAGGAACATTCAGCACCCACCCGCTATCAAGGCAGCTGCCTATCATGTCATGCCCTACCTGCACAGGTGTGCTGGCTACTCAAATGATCCAATTAAGGAGGCCATTTAGTCAGCAGCAGCAGAAGTCCTGTGCCTGGACGCTCCAACAGCGGCCAGACACAAGCAGAAGCAGCAGAAGCAGCAGCAGCACCACCTTTTGTTTTTTGGCTGCAGCAGCAGCAGCAGCAGCAGCAAGGCCCACAGGGCTGGCTAGCTGGCTAGCCAGCAAGCAGGTAGCAATGAAAGTAGGAATCTTTCTTTTTAACCCTGTAAGGGGGTGGTGCACTGTACCCGAAGATACTGCCATATCGGGTCAATGCATAGGGCGACGGAAGCAAGCTTCGAAATCGGCCCCCGTTCTCAAAAATCCATTTAATATATGGTCCCCAGATAGGGGACGTATCAGATATTAAACTGATAAGAACAGATACTACACTTGATCTTAGCCAAAAGGCCGAGAAGCGATAACCGTGAAAGGGGCGGGCCCAACAAGGTCCCCTTCATGGGCACTATCACTGCTTGCTGTCAGGGAGGCTGCCAGACAATTTTCCATGCACACTCTGGGCTGGGGGGCAGTCAACCACCAGTACACACAGCAGAACCTAAACCCATACCATTATTGCTAAGCAGCAAGACAGGGGCCCATTGCACTCCCACGGGGCCTTTTTAAATGCAATCCATAACCCGGATTTGCCAGGAACCCTTCTTACTCCTCCTACTTGCATGTGACACTGGGCTTAGGATCTGCATAGGAAACACACACACAAGCACACACCTACCTTTGTTGCCTGCAGATGCCTCCTTGGCTGTCCCCAAACGGTATCAAACCAACACCCACGGGAAGCTGTAAGCATAGAGGACATGCCTGCACCCCATTGGACTTACCTGTGTGGGTTAAATCCGGGTTATTTGACAACCTATGGCGGTGATGGTTCTGCTCAGGCAGAGCAGTGCTGATGCTCCTCATAAAGCTGTCGCTGCTGTGAAGGTTCTAGGTGACATCACAATCCCTATGGTTACATACACGACAAAGCTGGGTTGTTGTTGTTTACACTCTGCAAGGCCTGTGGAAGTGAGTGACATCATAGCACTGTAGTTCTGAGGGTTCTAGATGGATGCAACAATCTCCTGTTGCTTCTATGAAGGCCATAATAGACGACATCACCAAACAGCTCCATAGTCACATACACAGCAAAGGAGAGATGTTGTTTACACCTAGTGATGTCAGTGGTATTGAGTGACATCACAGCACAGTGCTAAGGCTCCTGGGCCTGGACACAGCAGCGGCTGCAATATCTCAACGGAGAATACGTTTATATATATGTGTGTGTGTGCGCGTATATATATATATATATATATATATATATATTTCTCCGCCGAAATCACTTTTAAACCCATTTCCACCTTTTTTTCCCTTCTCTTCCTCTTACTTTTTTTTCACGTTTTTTTACGTTTTTCTCCTTTTCGCCTCTTTTCTGGGCGTATTATTCTTCTTTTTCTTCTTTTTTTTCGTCTAATGCATACCCCATCAGTGCAGCAATGCTTATTCAATACCGCCAGCAGATGGAGACACTGGGGGATAATTTTCTAAGGATTTATACTGATTTTTCCTGTCTGAATTTGTCGCACAGAAAGTTGCAGGCCAAATATGTGTGACATTTCTGCGACTTTAGCTTCTAGAGAACATTATACATAGGTGCTGAATACATAAAAAGCGACTGTTCAGCGACAGACAAGTCGCATCGGCTGAAAGTAGGCCAGAATGTCAGTCCATGTTGGAGCAGGTTTAGATACAGTCTAAAGCATAGATCTCAAAGTCTGTGCACAGAATTTAGCAAGGGCCTCGCACCTTCTGATGCATCAGGTAGGTGCACTATAGCATAGCCCTAACCCTCTGTACTTTGGTCTATATTGATGCGGGACATAGACAGCCAGCTGATGACCAATCCATTAGTGCAATGGATGGCTGGAAGCATTTGTCTTTGCCTTTGCAATACCACAGAAGCAATGCATGGTCAATGTACAGCAATGACACACCTGTGTGAACAGCCAGGAGACCCCCCCATGTTATGTTACATAGTTACATAGTTAGTACGGTCGAAAAAAGACATATGTCCATCAAGTTCAACCAGGGAATTAAGGGGTAGGGGTGTGGCGCGATATTGGGGAAGGGATGAGATTTTATATTTCTTCATAAGCATTAATCTTATTTTGTCAATTAGGAACAATCAAGAATCAGCACCCACCCCGCTATCAAGGCAGCTGCCTATCATGTCATGCCCCTACCTGCACAGGTGTGCTGGCTACTCAAATGATCCAATTAAGGAGGCCATTTAGTCAGCAGCAGCAGAAGTCCTGTGCCTGGACGCTCCAACAGCGGCCAGACACAAGCAGAAGCAGCAGAAGCAGCAGCAGCACCACCTTTTGTTTTTTGGCTGCAGCAGCAGCAGCAGCAGCAGCAAGGCCCACAGGGCTGGCTAGCTGGCTAGCCAGCAAGCAGGTAGCAATGAAAGTAGGAATCTTTCTTTTTAACCCTGTAAGGGGGTGGTGCACTGTACCCGAAGATACTGCCATATCGGGTCAATGCATAGGGCGACGGAAGCAAGCTTCGAAATCGGCCCCCGTTCTCAAAAATCCATTTAATATATGGTCCCCAGATAGGGGACGTATCAGATATTAAACTGATAAGAACAGATACTACACTTGATCTTAGCCAAAAGGCCGAGAAGCGATAACCGTGAAAGGGGCGGGCCCAACAAGGTCCCCTTCATGGGCACTATCACTGCTTGCTGTCAGGGAGGCTGCCAGACAATTTTCCATGCACACTCTGGGCTGGGGGGCAGTCAACCACCAGTACACACAGCAGAACCTAAACCCATACCATTATTGCTAAGCAGCAAGACAGGGGCCCATTGCACTCCCACGGGGCCTTTTTAAATGCAATCCATAACCCGGATTGCCAGGAACCCTTCTTACTCCTCCTACTTGCATGTGACACTGGGCTTAGGATCTGCATAGGAAACACACACACAAGCACACACCTACCTTTGTTGCCTGCAGATGCCTCCTTGGCTGTCCCCAAACGGTATCAAACCAACACCCACGGAAGCTGTAAGCATAGAGGACATGCCTGCACCCCATTGGACTTACCTGTGTGGGTTAAATCCGGGTTATTTGACAACCTATGGCGGTGATGGTTCTGCTCAGGCAGAGCAGTGCTGATGCTCCTCATAAAGCTGTCGCTGCTGTGAAGGTTCTAGGTGACATCACAATCCCTATGGTTACATACACGACAAAGCTGGGTTGTTGTTGTTTACACTCTGCAAGGCCTGTGGAAGTGAGTGACATCATAGCACTGTAGTTCTGAGGGTTCTAGATGGATGCAACAATCTCCTGTTGCTTCTATGAAGGCCATAATAGACGACATCACCAAACAGCTCCATAGTCACATACACAGCAAAGGAGAGATGTTGTTTACACCTAGTGATGTCAGTGGTATTGAGTGACATCACAGCACAGTGCTAAGGCTCCTGGGCCTGGACACAGCAGCGGCTGCAATATCTCAACGGAGAATACGTTTATATATATGTGTGTGTGTGCGCGTATATATATATATATATATATATATTATATATATATATATATATTTCTCCGCCGAAATCACTTTTAAAACCCATTTCCACCTTTTTTTCCCTTCTCTTCCTCTTACTTTTTTTTCACGTTTTTTTACGTTTTTCTCCTTTTCGGCCAACTTTTCTGGCGTATTATTCTTCTTTTTCTTCTTTTTTTTCGTCTAATGCATACCCCATCAGTGCAGCAATGCTTATTCAATACCGCCAGCAGATGGAGACACTGGGGGGATAATTTTCTAAGGATTTATACTGATTTTTCCTGTCTGAATTTGTCGCACAGAAAGTTGCAGGCCAAATATGTGTGACATTTCTGCGACTTTAGCTTCTAGAGCATTTTACAACATTATACATAGGTGCTGAATACATAAAAAGCGACTGTTCAGCGACAGACAAGTCGCATCGGCTGAAAGTAGGCCAGAATGTCAGTCCATGTTGGAGCAGGTTTAGATACAGTCTAAAGCATAGATCTCAAAGTCTGTGCACAGAATTTATCAAGGGCCTCGCACCTTCTGATGCATCAGGTAGGTGCACTATAGCATAGCCTAACCCTCTGTACTTTGGTCTATATTGATGCGGGGACATAGACAGCCAGCTGATGACCAATCCATTAGTGCAATGGATGGCTGGAAGCATTTGTCTTTGCCTTTGCAATACCACAGAAGCAATGCATGGTCAATGTACAGCAATGACACACCTGTGTGAACAGCCAGGAGACCCCCCCATGTTATGTTACATAGTTACATAGTTAGTACGGTCGAAAAAAGACATATGTCCATCAAGTTCAACCAGGGAATTAAGGGGTAGGGGTGTGGCGCGATATTGGGGAAGGGATGAGATTTTATATTTCTTCATAAGCATTAATCTTATTTTGTCAATTAGGAACATTCAGCACCCACCCGCTATCAAGGCAGCTGCCTATCATGTCATGCCCCTACCTGCACAGGTGTGCTGGCTACTCAAATGATCCAATTAAGGAGGCCATTTAGTCAGCAGCAGCAGAAGTCCTGTGCCTGGACGCTCCAACAGCGGCCAGACACAAGCAGAAGCAGCAGAAGCAGCAGCAGCACCACCTTTTGTTTTTTGGCTGCAGCAGCAGCAGCAGCAAGGCCCACAGGGCTGGCTAGCTGGCTTAGCCAGCAAGCAGGTAGCAATGAAAGTAGGAATCTTTCTTTTTAACCCTGTAAGGGGGTGGTGCACTGTACCCGAAGATACTGCCATATCGGGGTCAATGCATAGGGCGACGGAAGCAAGCTTCGAAATCGGCCCCCGTTCTCAAAAATCCATTTAATATATGGTCCCCAGATAGGGGACGTATCAGATATTAAACTGATAAGAACAGATACTACACTTGATCTTAGCCAAAAGGCCGAGAAGCGATAACCGTGAAAGGGGCGGGCCCAACAAGGTCCCCTTCATGGGCACTATCACTGCTTGCTGTCAGGGAGGCTGCCAGACAATTTTCCATGCACACTCTGGGCTGGGGGGCAGTCAACCACCAGTACACACAGCAGAACCTAAACCCATACCATTATTGCTAAGCAGCAAGACAGGGGCCCATTGCACTCCCACGGGGCCTTTTTAAATGCAATCCATAACCCGGATTTGCCAGGAACCCTTCTTACTCCTCCTACTTGCATGTGACACTGGGCTTAGGATCTGCATAGGAAACACACACACAAGCACACACCTACCTTTGTTGCCTGCAGATGCCTCCTTGGCTGTCCCCAAACGGTATCAAACCAACACCCACGGGAAGCTGTAAGCATAGAGGACATGCCTGCACCCCATTGGACTTACCTGTGTGGGTTAAATCCGGGTTATTTGACAACCTATGGCGGTGATGGTTCTGCTCAGGCAGAGCAGTGCTGATGCTCCTCATAAAGCTGTCGCTGCTGTGAAGGTTCTAGGTGACATCACAATCCCTATGGTTACATACACGACAAAGCTGGGTTGTTGTTGTTTACACTCTGCAAGGCCTGTGGAAGTGAGTGACATCATAGCACTGTAGTTCTGAGGGTTCTAGATGGATGCAACAATCTCCTGTTGCTTCTATGAAGGCCATAATAGACGACATCACCAAACAGCTCCATAGTCACATACACAGCAAAGGAGAGATGTTGTTTACACCTAGTGATGTCAGTGGTATTGAGTGACATCACAGCACAGTGCTAAGGCTCCTGGGCCTGGACACAGCAGCGGCTGCAATATCTCAACGGAGAATACGTTTATATATATGTGTGTGTGTGCGCGTATATATATATATATATATATATATATATATATATATATCTCCGCCGAAATCACTTTTAAACCCATTTCCACCTTTTTTTCCCTTCTCTTCCTCTTACTTTTTTTTCACGTTTTTTTACGTTTTTCTCCTTTTCGCCTCTTTTCTGGGCGTATTATTCTTCTTTTTCTTCTTTTTTTTCGTCTAATGCATACCCCATCAGTGCAGCAATGCTTATTCAATACCGCCAGCAGATGGAGACACTGGGGGATAATTTTCTAAGGATTTATACTGATTTTTCCTGTCTGAATTTGTCGCACAGAAAGTTGCAGGCCAAATATGTGTGACATTTCTGCGACTTTAGCTTCTAGAGCATTTTTACAACATTATACATAGGTGCTGAATACATAAAAAGCGACTGTTCAGCGACAGACAAGTCGCATCGGCTGAAAGTAGGCCAGAATGTCAGTCCATGTTGGAGCAGGTTTAGATACAGTCTAAAGCATAGATCTCAAAGTCTGTGCACAGAATTTAGCAAGGGCCTCGCACCTTCTGATGCATCAGGTAGGTGCACTATAGCATAGCCTAACCCTCTGTACTTTGGTCTATATTGATGCGGGACATAGACAGCCAGCTGATGACCAATCCATTAGTGCAATGGATGGCTGGAAGCATTTGTCTTTGCCTTTGCAATACCACAGAAGCAATGCATGGTCAATGTACAGCAATGACACACCTGTGTGAACAGCCAGGAGACCCCCCCATGTTATGTTACATAGTTACATAGTTAGTACGGTCGAAAAAAGACATATGTCCATCAAGTTCAACCAGGGAATTAAGGGGTAGGGGTGTGGCGCGATATTGGGGAAGGGATGAGATTTTATATTTCTTCATAAGCATTAATCTTATTTTGTCAATTAGGAACATTCAGCACCCACCCGCTATCAAGGCAGCTGCCTATCATGTCATGCCCTACCTGCACAGGTGTGCTGGCTACTCAAATGATCCAATTAAGGAGGCCATTTAGTCAGCAGCAGCAGAAGTCCTGTGCCTGGACGCTCCAACAGCGGCCAGACACAAGCAGAAGCAGCAGAAGCAGCAGCAGCACCACCTTTTGTTTTTTGGCTGCAGCAGCAGCAGCAGCAGCAGCAAGGCCCACAGGGCTGGCTAGCTGGCTAGCCAGCAAGCAGGTAGCAATGAAAGTAGGAATCTTTCTTTTTAACCCTGTAAGGGGGTGGTGCACTGTACCCGAAGATACTGCCATATCGGGTCAATGCATAGGGCGACGGAAGCAAGCTTCGAAATCGGCCCCCGTTCTCAAAAATCCATTTAATATATGGTCCCCAGATAGGGGACGTATCAGATATTAAACTGATAAGAACAGATACTACACTTGATCTTAGCCAAAAGGCCGAGAAGCGATAACCGTGAAAGGGGCGGGCCCAACAAGGTCCCCTTCATGGGCACTATCACTGCTTGCTGTCAGGGAGGCTGCCAGACAATTTTCCATGCACACTCTGGGCTGGGGGGCAGTCAACCACCAGTACACACAGCAGAACCTAAACCCATACCATTATTGCTAAGCAGCAAGACAGGGGCCCATTGCACTCCCACGGGGCCTTTTTAAATGCAATCCATAACCCGGATTTGCCAGGAACCCTTCTTACTCCTCCTACTTGCATGTGACACTGGGCTTAGGATCTGCATAGGAAACACACACACAAGCACACACCTACCTTTGTTGCCTGCAGATGCCTCCTTGGCTGTCCCCAAACGGTATCAAACCAACACCCACGGGAAGCTGTAAGCATAGAGGACATGCCTGCACCCCATTGGACTTACCTGTGTGGGTTAAATCCGGGTTATTTGACAACCTATGGCGGTGATGGTTCTGCTCAGGCAGAGCAGTGCTGATGCTCCTCATAAAGCTGTCGCTGCTGTGAAGGTTCTAGGTGACATCACAATCCCTATGGTTACATACACGACAAAGCTGGGTTGTTGTTGTTTACACTCTGCAAGGCCTGTGGAAGTGAGTGACATCATAGCACTGTAGTTCTGAGGGTTCTAGATGGATGCAACAATCTCCTGTTGCTTCTATGAAGGCCATAATAGACGACATCACCAAACAGCTCCATAGTCACATACACAGCAAAGGAGAGATGTTGTTTACACCTAGTGATGTCAGTGGTATTGAGTGACATCACAGCACAGTGCTAAGGCTCCTGGGCCTGGACACAGCAGCGGCTGCAATATCTCAACGGAGAATACGTTTATATATATGTGTGTGTGTGCGCGTATATATATATATATATATATATATATATATATATATATATATATATATTTCTCCGCCGAAATCACTTTTAAACCCATTTCCACCTTTTTTTCCCTTCTCTTCCTCTTACTTTTTTTTCACGTTTTTTTACGTTTTTCTCCTTTTCGCCTCTTTTCTGGGCGTATTATTCTTCTTTTTCTTCTTTTTTTTCGTCTAATGCATACCCCATCAGTGCAGCAATGCTCTTATTCAATACCGCCAGCAGATGGAGACACTGGGGGATAATTTTCTAAGGATTTATACTGATTTTTCCTGTCTGAATTTGTCGCACAGAAAGTTGCAGGCCAAATATGTGTGACATTTCTGCGACTTTAGCTTCTAGAGCATTTTTACAACATTATACATAGGTGCTGAATACATAAAAAGCGACTGTTCAGCGACAGACAAGTCGCATCGGCTGAAAGTAGGCCAGAATGTCAGTCCATGTTGGAGCAGGTTTAGATACAGTCTAAAGCATAGATCTCAAAGTCTGTGCACAGAATTTAGCAAGGGCCTCGCACCTTCTGATGCATCAGGTAGGTGCACTATAGCATAGCCTAACCCTCTGTACTTTGGTCTATATTGATGCGGGACATAGACAGCCAGCTGATGACCAATCCATTAGTGCAATGGATGGCTGGAAGCATTTGTCTTTGCCTTTGCAATACCACAGAAGCAATGCATGGTCAATGTACAGCAATGACACACCTGTGTGAACAGCCAGGAGACCCCCCCATGTTATGTTACATAGTTACATAGTTAGTACGGTCGAAAAAAGACATATGTCCATCAAGTTCAACCAGGGAATTAAGGGGTAGGGGTGTGGCGCGATATTGGGGAAGGGATGAGATTTTATATTTCTTCATAAGCATTAATCTTATTTTGTCAATTAGGAACATTCAGCACCCACCCGCTATCAAGGCAGCTGCCTATCATGTCATGCCCTACCTGCACAGGTGTGCTGGCTACTCAAATGATCCAATTAAGGAGGCCATTTAGTCAGCAGCAGCAGAAGTCCTGTGCCTGGACGCTCCAACAGCGGCCAGACACAAGCAGAAGCAGCAGAAGCAGCAGCAGCACCACCTTTTGTTTTTTGGCTGCAGCAGCAGCAGCAGCAGCAGCAAGGCCCACAGGGCTGGCTAGCTGGCTAGCCAGCAAGCAGGTAGCAATGAAAGTAGGAATCTTTCTTTTTAACCCTGTAAGGGGGTGGTGCACTGTACCCGAAGATACTGCCATATCGGGTCAATGCATAGGGCGACGGAAGCAAGCTTCGAAATCGGCCCCCGTTCTCAAAAATCCATTTAATATATGGTCCCCAGATAGGGGACGTATCAGATATTAAACTGATAAGAACAGATACTACACTTGATCTTAGCCAAAAGGCCGAGAAGCGATAACCGTGAAAGGGGCGGGCCCAACAAGGTCCCCTTCATGGGCACTATCACTGCTTGCTGTCAGGGAGGCTGCCAGACAATTTTCCATGCACACTCTGGGCTGGGGGGCAGTCAACCACCAGTACACACAGCAGAACCTAAACCCATACCATTATTGCTAAGCAGCAAGACAGGGGCCCATTGCACTCCCACGGGGCCTTTTTAAATGCAATCCATAACCCGGATTTGCCAGGAACCCTTCTTACTCCTCCTACTTGCATGTGACACTGGGCTTAGGATCTGCATAGGAAACACACACACAAGCACACACCTACCTTTGTTGCCTGCAGATGCCTCCTTGGCTGTCCCCAAACGGTATCAAACCAACACCCACGGGAAGCTGTAAGCATAGAGGACATGCCTGCACCCCATTGGACTTACCTGTGTGGGTTAAATCCGGGTTATTTGACAACCTATGGCGGTGATGGTTCTGCTCAGGCAGAGCAGTGCTGATGCTCCTCATAAAGCTGTCGCTGCTGTGAAGGTTCTAGGTGACATCACAATCCCTATGGTTACATACACGACAAAGCTGGGTTGTTGTTGTTTACACTCTGCAAGGCCTGTGGAAGTGAGTGACATCATAGCACTGTAGTTCTGAGGGTTCTAGATGGATGCAACAATCTCCTGTTGCTTCTATGAAGGCCATAATAGACGACATCACCAAACAGCTCCATAGTCACATACACAGCAAAGGAGAGATGTTGTTTACACCTAGTGATGTCAGTGGTATTGAGTGACATCACAGCACAGTGCTAAGGCTCCTGGGCCTGGACACAGCAGCGGCTGCAATATCTCAACGGAGAATACGTTTATATATATGTGTGTGTGTGCGCGTATATATATATATATATATATATATATATATATATATATTTCTCCGCCGAAATCACTTTTAAACCCATTTCCACCTTTTTTTCCCTTCTCTTCCTCTTACTTTTTTTTCACGTTTTTTTACGTTTTTCTCCTTTTCGCCTCTTTTCTGGGCGTATTATTCTTCTTTTTCTTCTTTTTTTTCGTCTAATGCATACCCCATCAGTGCAGCAATGCTTATTCAATACCGCCAGCAGATGGAGACACTGGGGGATAATTTTCTAAGGATTTATACTGATTTTTCCTGTCTGAATTTGTCGCACAGAAAGTTGCAGGCCAAATATGTGTGACATTTCTGCGACTTTAGCTTCTAGAGCATTTTTACAACATTATACATAGGTGCTGAATACATAAAAAGCGACTGTTCAGCGACAGACAAGTCGCATCGGCTGAAAGTAGGCCAGAATGTCAGTCCATGTTGGAGCAGGTTTAGATACAGTCTAAAGCATAGATCTCAAAGTCTGTGCACAGAATTTAGCAAGGGCCTCGCACCTTCTGATGCATCAGGTAGGTGCACTATAGCATAGCCTAACCCTCTGTACTTTGGTCTATATTGATGCGGGACATAGACAGCCAGCTGATGACCAATCCATTAGTGCAATGGATGGCTGGAAGCATTTGTCTTTGCCTTTGCAATACCACAGAAGCAATGCATGGTCAATGTACAGCAATGACACACCTGTGTGAACAGCCAGGAGACCCCCCCATGTTATGTTACATAGTTACATAGTTAGTACGGTCGAAAAAAGACATATGTCCATCAAGTTCAACCAGGGAATTAAGGGGTAGGGGTGTGGCGCGATATTGGGGAAGGGATGAGATTTTATATTTCTTCATAAGCATTAATCTTATTTTGTCAATTAGGAACATTCAGCACCCACCCGCTATCAAGGCAGCTGCCTATCATGTCATGCCCTACCTGCACAGGTGTGCTGGCTACTCAAATGATCCAATTAAGGAGGCCATTTAGTCAGCAGCAGCAGAAGTCCTGTGCCTGGACGCTCCAACAGCGGCCAGACACAAGCAGAAGCAGCAGAAGCAGCAGCAGCACCACCTTTTGTTTTTTGGCTGCAGCAGCAGCAGCAGCAGCAGCAAGGCCCACAGGGCTGGCTAGCTGGCTAGCCAGCAAGCAGGTAGCAATGAAAGTAGGAATCTTTCTTTTTAACCCTGTAAGGGGGTGGTGCACTGTACCCGAAGATACTGCCATATCGGGTCAATGCATAGGGCGACGGAAGCAAGCTTCGAAATCGGCCCCCGTTCTCAAAAATCCATTTAATATATGGTCCCCAGATAGGGGACGTATCAGATATTAAACTGATAAGAACAGATACTACACTTGATCTTAGCCAAAAGGCCGAGAAGCGATAACCGTGAAAGGGGCGGGCCCAACAAGGTCCCCTTCATGGGCACTATCACTGCTTGCTGTCAGGGAGGCTGCCAGACAATTTTCCATGCACACTCTGGGCTGGGGGGCAGTCAACCACCAGTACACACAGCAGAACCTAAACCCATACCATTATTGCTAAGCAGCAAGACAGGGGCCCATTGCACTCCCACGGGGCCTTTTTAAATGCAATCCATAACCCGGATTTGCCAGGAACCCTTCTTACTCCTCCTACTTGCATGTGACACTGGGCTTAGGATCTGCATAGGAAACACACACACAAGCACACACCTACCTTTGTTGCCTGCAGATGCCTCCTTGGCTGTCCCCAAACGGTATCAAACCAACACCCACGGGAAGCTGTAAGCATAGAGGACATGCCTGCACCCCATTGGACTTACCTGTGTGGGTTAAATCCGGGTTATTTGACAACCTATGGCGGTGATGGTTCTGCTCAGGCAGAGCAGTGCTGATGCTCCTCATAAAGCTGTCGCTGCTGTGAAGGTTCTAGGTGACATCACAATCCCTATGGTTACATACACGACAAAGCTGGGTTGTTGTTGTTTACACTCTGCAAGGCCTGTGGAAGTGAGTGACATCATAGCACTGTAGTTCTGAGGGTTCTAGATGGATGCAACAATCTCCTGTTGCTTCTATGAAGGCCATAATAGACGACATCACCAAACAGCTCCATAGTCACATACACAGCAAAGGAGAGATGTTGTTTACACCTAGTGATGTCAGTGGTATTGAGTGACATCACAGCACAGTGCTAAGGCTCCTGGGCCTGGACACAGCAGCGGCTGCAATATCTCAACGGAGAATACGTTTATATATATGTGTGTGTGTGCGCGTATATATATATATATATATATATATATATATATATATATATATATTTCTCCGCCGAAATCACTTTTAAACCCATTTCCACCTTTTTTTCCCTTCTCTTCCTCTTACTTTTTTTTCACGTTTTTTTACGTTTTTCTCCTTTTCGCCTCTTTTCTGGGCGTATTATTCTTCTTTTTCTTCTTTTTTTTCGTCTAATGCATACCCCATCAGTGCAGCAATGCTTATTCAATACCGCCAGCAGATGGAGACACTGGGGGATAATTTTCTAAGGATTTATACTGATTTTTCCTGTCTGAATTTGTCGCACAGAAAGTTGCAGGCCAAATATGTGTGACATTTCTGCGACTTTAGCTTCTAGAGCATTTTTACAACATTATACATAGGTGCTGAATACATAAAAAGCGACTGTTCAGCGACAGACAAGTCGCATCGGCTGAAAGTAGGCCAGAATGTCAGTCCATGTTGGAGCAGGTTTAGATACAGTCTAAAGCATAGATCTCAAAGTCTGTGCACAGAATTTAGCAAGGGCCTCGCACCTTCTGATGCATCAGGTAGGTGCACTATAGCATAGCCTAACCCTCTGTACTTTGGTCTATATTGATGCGGGACATAGACAGCCAGCTGATGACCAATCCATTAGTGCAATGGATGGCTGGAAGCATTTGTCTTTGCCTTTGCAATACCACAGAAGCAATGCATGGTCAATGTACAGCAATGACACACCTGTGTGAACAGCCAGGAGACCCCCCCATGTTATGTTACATAGTTACATAGTTAGTACGGTCGAAAAAAGACATATGTCCATCAAGTTCAACCAGGGAATTAAGGGGTAGGGGTGTGGCGCGATATTGGGGAAGGGATGAGATTTTATATTTCTTCATAAGCATTAATCTTATTTTGTCAATTAGGAACATTCAGCACCCACCCGCTATCAAGGCAGCTGCCTATCATGTCATGCCCTACCTGCACAGGTGTGCTGGCTACTCAAATGATCCAATTAAGGAGGCCATTTAGTCAGCAGCAGCAGAAGTCCTGTGCCTGGACGCTCCAACAGCGGCCAGACACAAGCAGAAGCAGCAGAAGCAGCAGCAGCACCACCTTTTGTTTTTTGGCTGCAGCAGCAGCAGCAGCAGCAGCAAGGCCCACAGGGCTGGCTAGCTGGCTAGCCAGCAAGCAGGTAGCAATGAAAGTAGGAATCTTTCTTTTTAACCCTGTAAGGGGGTGGTGCACTGTACCCGAAGATACTGCCATATCGGGTCAATGCATAGGGCGACGGAAGCAAGCTTCGAAATCGGCCCCCGTTCTCAAAAATCCATTTAATATATGGTCCCCAGATAGGGGACGTATCAGATATTAAACTGATAAGAACAGATACTACACTTGATCTTAGCCAAAAGGCCGAGAAGCGATAACCGTGAAAGGGGCGGGCCCAACAAGGTCCCCTTCATGGGCACTATCACTGCTTGCTGTCAGGGAGGCTGCCAGACAATTTTCCATGCACACTCTGGGCTGGGGGGCAGTCAACCACCAGTACACACAGCAGAACCTAAACCCATACCATTATTGCTAAGCAGCAAGACAGGGGCCCATTGCACTCCCACGGGGCCTTTTTAAATGCAATCCATAACCCGGATTTGCCAGGAACCCTTCTTACTCCTCCTACTTGCATGTGACACTGGGCTTAGGATCTGCATAGGAAACACACACACAAGCACACACCTACCTTTGTTGCCTGCAGATGCCTCCTTGGCTGTCCCCAAACGGTATCAAACCAACACCCACGGGAAGCTGTAAGCATAGAGGACATGCCTGCACCCCATTGGACTTACCTGTGTGGGTTAAATCCGGGTTATTTGACAACCTATGGCGGTGATGGTTCTGCTCAGGCAGAGCAGTGCTGATGCTCCTCATAAAGCTGTCGCTGCTGTGAAGGTTCTAGGTGACATCACAATCCCTATGGTTACATACACGACAAAGCTGGGTTGTTGTTGTTTACACTCTGCAAGGCCTGTGGAAGTGAGTGACATCATAGCACTGTAGTTCTGAGGGTTCTAGATGGATGCAACAATCTCCTGTTGCTTCTATGAAGGCCATAATAGACGACATCACCAAACAGCTCCATAGTCACATACACAGCAAAGGAGAGATGTTGTTTACACCTAGTGATGTCAGTGGTATTGAGTGACATCACAGCACAGTGCTAAGGCTCCTGGGCCTGGACACAGCAGCGGCTGCAATATCTCAACGGAGAATACGTTTATATATATGTGTGTGTGTGCGCGTATATATATATATATATATATATATATATATATATATATATATATATTTCTCCGCCGAAATCACTTTTAAACCCATTTCCACCTTTTTTTCCCTTCTCTTCCTCTTACTTTTTTTTCACGTTTTTTTACGTTTTTCTCCTTTTCGCCTCTTTTCTGGGCGTATTATTCTTCTTTTTCTTCTTTTTTTTCGTCTAATGCATACCCCATCAGTGCAGCAATGCTTATTCAATACCGCCAGCAGATGGAGACACTGGGGGATAATTTTCTAAGGATTTATACTGATTTTTCCTGTCTGAATTTGTCGCACAGAAAGTTGCAGGCCAAATATGTGTGACATTTCTGCGACTTTAGCTTCTAGAGCATTTTTACAACATTATACATAGGTGCTGAATACATAAAAAGCGACTGTTCAGCGACAGACAAGTCGCATCGGCTGAAAGTAGGCCAGAATGTCAGTCCATGTTGGAGCAGGTTTAGATACAGTCTAAAGCATAGATCTCAAAGTCTGTGCACAGAATTTAGCAAGGGCCTCGCACCTTCTGATGCATCAGGTAGGTGCACTATAGCATAGCCTAACCCTCTGTACTTTGGTCTATATTGATGCGGGACATAGACAGCCAGCTGATGACCAATCCATTAGTGCAATGGATGGCTGGAAGCATTTGTCTTTGCCTTTGCAATACCACAGAAGCAATGCATGGTCAATGTACAGCAATGACACACCTGTGTGAACAGCCAGGAGACCCCCCCATGTTATGTTACATAGTTACATAGTTAGTACGGTCGAAAAAAGACATATGTCCATCAAGTTCAACCAGGGAATTAAGGGGTAGGGGTGTGGCGCGATATTGGGGAAGGGATGAGATTTTATATTTCTTCATAAGCATTAATCTTATTTTGTCAATTAGGAACATTCAGCACCCACCCGCTATCAAGGCAGCTGCCTATCATGTCATGCCCTACCTGCACAGGTGTGCTGGCTACTCAAATGATCCAATTAAGGAGGCCATTTAGTCAGCAGCAGCAGAAGTCCTGTGCCTGGACGCTCCAACAGCGGCCAGACACAAGCAGAAGCAGCAGAAGCAGCAGCAGCACCACCTTTTGTTTTTTGGCTGCAGCAGCAGCAGCAGCAGCAGCAAGGCCCACAGGGCTGGCTAGCTGGCTAGCCAGCAAGCAGGTAGCAATGAAAGTAGGAATCTTTCTTTTTAACCCTGTAAGGGGGTGGTGCACTGTACCCGAAGATACTGCCATATCGGGTCAATGCATAGGGCGACGGAAGCAAGCTTCGAAATCGGCCCCCGTTCTCAAAAATCCATTTAATATATGGTCCCCAGATAGGGGACGTATCAGATATTAAACTGATAAGAACAGATACTACACTTGATCTTAGCCAAAAGGCCGAGAAGCGATAACCGTGAAAGGGGCGGGCCCAACAAGGTCCCCTTCATGGGCACTATCACTGCTTGCTGTCAGGGAGGCTGCCAGACAATTTTCCATGCACACTCTGGGCTGGGGGGCAGTCAACCACCAGTACACACAGCAGAACCTAAACCCATACCATTATTGCTAAGCAGCAAGACAGGGGCCCATTGCACTCCCACGGGGCCTTTTTAAATGCAATCCATAACCCGGATTTGCCAGGAACCCTTCTTACTCCTCCTACTTGCATGTGACACTGGGCTTAGGATCTGCATAGGAAACACACACACAAGCACACACCTACCTTTGTTGCCTGCAGATGCCTCCTTGGCTGTCCCCAAACGGTATCAAACCAACACCCACGGGAAGCTGTAAGCATAGAGGACATGCCTGCACCCCATTGGACTTACCTGTGTGGGTTAAATCCGGGTTATTTGACAACCTATGGCGGTGATGGTTCTGCTCAGGCAGAGCAGTGCTGATGCTCCTCATAAAGCTGTCGCTGCTGTGAAGGTTCTAGGTGACATCACAATCCCTATGGTTACATACACGACAAAGCTGGGTTGTTGTTGTTTACACTCTGCAAGGCCTGTGGAAGTGAGTGACATCATAGCACTGTAGTTCTGAGGGTTCTAGATGGATGCAACAATCTCCTGTTGCTTCTATGAAGGCCATAATAGACGACATCACCAAACAGCTCCATAGTCACATACACAGCAAAGGAGAGATGTTGTTTACACCTAGTGATGTCAGTGGTATTGAGTGACATCACAGCACAGTGCTAAGGCTCCTGGGCCTGGACACAGCAGCGGCTGCAATATCTCAACGGAGAATACGTTTATATATATGTGTGTGTGTGCGCGTATATATATATATATATATATATATATATATATATATATATATTTCTCCACCGAAATCACTTTTAAACCCATTTCCACCTTTTTTTCCCTTCTCTTCCTCTTACTTTTTTTTCACGTTTTTTTACGTTTTTCTCCTTTTCGCCTCTTTTCTGGGCGTATTATTCTTCTTTTTCTTCTTTTTTTTCGTCTAATGCATACCCCATCAGTGCAGCAATGCTTATTCAATACCGCCAGCAGATGGAGACACTGGGGGATAATTTTCTAAGGATTTATACTGATTTTTCCTGTCTGAATTTGTCGCACAGAAAGTTGCAGGCCAAATATGTGTGACATTTCTGCGACTTTAGCTTCTAGAGCATTTTTACAACATTATACATAGGTGCTGAATACATAAAAAGCGACTGTTCAGCGACAGACAAGTCGCATCGGCTGAAAGTAGGCCAGAATGTCAGTCCATGTTGGAGCAGGTTTAGATACAGTCTAAAGCATAGATCTCAAAGTCTGTGCACAGAATTTAGCAAGGGCCTCGCACCTTCTGATGCATCAGGTAGGTGCACTATAGCATAGCCTAACCCTCTGTACTTTGGTCTATATTGATGCGGGACATAGACAGCCAGCTGATGACCAATCCATTAGTGCAATGGATGGCTGGAAGCATTTGTCTTTGCCTTTGCAATACCACAGAAGCAATGCATGGTCAATGTACAGCAATGACACACCTGTGTGAACAGCCAGGAGACCCCCCCATGTTATGTTACATAGTTACATAGTTAGTACGGTCGAAAAAAGACATATGTCCATCAAGTTCAACCAGGGAATTAAGGGGTAGGGGTGTGGCGCGATATTGGGGAAGGGATGAGATTTTATATTTCTTCATAAGCATTAATCTTATTTTGTCAATTAGGAACATTCAGCACCCACCCGCTATCAAGGCAGCTGCCTATCATGTCATGCCCTACCTGCACAGGTGTGCTGGCTACTCAAATGATCCAATTAAGGAGGCCATTTAGTCAGCAGCAGCAGAAGTCCTGTGCCTGGACGCTCCAACAGCGGCCAGACACAAGCAGAAGCAGCAGAAGCAGCAGCAGCACCACCTTTTGTTTTTTGGCTGCAGCAGCAGCAGCAGCAGCAGCAAGGCCCACAGGGCTGGCTAGCTGGCTAGCCAGCAAGCAGGTAGCAATGAAAGTAGGAATCTTTCTTTTTAACCCTGTAAGGGGGTGGTGCACTGTACCCGAAGATACTGCCATATCGGGTCAATGCATAGGGCGACGGAAGCAAGCTTCGAAATCGGCCCCCGTTCTCAAAAATCCATTTAATATATGGTCCCCAGATAGGGGACGTATCAGATATTAAACTGATAAGAACAGATACTACACTTGATCTTAGCCAAAAGGCCGAGAAGCGATAACCGTGAAAGGGGCGGGCCCAACAAGGTCCCCTTCATGGGCACTATCACTGCTTGCTGTCAGGGAGGCTGCCAGACAATTTTCCATGCACACTCTGGGCTGGGGGGCAGTCAACCACCAGTACACACAGCAGAACCTAAACCCATACCATTATTGCTAAGCAGCAAGACAGGGGCCCATTGCACTCCCACGGGGCCTTTTTAAATGCAATCCATAACCCGGATTTGCCAGGAACCCTTCTTACTCCTCCTACTTGCATGTGACACTGGGCTTAGGATCTGCATAGGAAACACACACACAAGCACACACCTACCTTTGTTGCCTGCAGATGCCTCCTTGGCTGTCCCCAAACGGTATCAAACCAACACCCACGGGAAGCTGTAAGCATAGAGGACATGCCTGCACCCCATTGGACTTACCTGTGTGGGTTAAATCCGGGTTATTTGACAACCTATGGCGGTGATGGTTCTGCTCAGGCAGAGCAGTGCTGATGCTCCTCATAAAGCTGTCGCTGCTGTGAAGGTTCTAGGTGACATCACAATCCCTATGGTTACATACACGACAAAGCTGGGTTGTTGTTGTTTACACTCTGCAAGGCCTGTGGAAGTGAGTGACATCATAGCACTGTAGTTCTGAGGGTTCTAGATGGATGCAACAATCTCCTGTTGCTTCTATGAAGGCCATAATAGACGACATCACCAAACAGCTCCATAGTCACATACACAGCAAAGGAGAGATGTTGTTTACACCTAGTGATGTCAGTGGTATTGAGTGACATCACAGCACAGTGCTAAGGCTCCTGGGCCTGGACACAGCAGCGGCTGCAATATCTCAACGGAGAATACGTTTATATATATGTGTGTGTGTGCGCGTATATATATATATATATATATATATATATATATATATATATATATATATATTTCTCCGCCGAAATCACTTTTAAACCCATTTCCACCTTTTTTTCCCTTCTCTTCCTCTTACTTTTTTTTCACGTTTTTTTACGTTTTTCTCCTTTTCGCCTCTTTTCTGGGCGTATTATTCTTCTTTTTCTTCTTTTTTTTCGTCTAATGCATACCCCATCAGTGCAGCAATGCTTATTCAATACCGCCAGCAGATGGAGACACTGGGGGATAATTTTCTAAGGATTTATACTGATTTTTCCTGTCTGAATTTGTCGCACAGAAAGTTGCAGGCCAAATATGTGTGACATTTCTGCGACTTTAGCTTCTAGAGCATTTTTACAACATTATACATAGGTGCTGAATACATAAAAAGCGACTGTTCAGCGACAGACAAGTCGCATCGGCTGAAAGTAGGCCAGAATGTCAGTCCATGTTGGAGCAGGTTTAGATACAGTCTAAAGCATAGATCTCAAAGTCTGTGCACAGAATTTAGCAAGGGCCTCGCACCTTCTGATGCATCAGGTAGGTGCACTATAGCATAGCCTAACCCTCTGTACTTTGGTCTATATTGATGCGGGACATAGACAGCCAGCTGATGACCAATCCATTAGTGCAATGGATGGCTGGAAGCATTTGTCTTTGCCTTTGCAATACCACAGAAGCAATGCATGGTCAATGTACAGCAATGACACACCTGTGTCCAGGAGACCCCCCCATGTTATGTTACATAGTTACATAGTTAGTACGGTCGAAAAAAGACATATGTCCATCAAGTTCAACCAGGGAATTAAGGGGTAGGGGTGTGGCGCGATATTGGGGAAGGGATGAGATTTTATATTTCTTCATAAGCATTAATCTTATTTTGTCAATTAGGAACATTCAGCACCCACCCGCTATCAAGGCAGCTGCCTATCATGTCATGCCCTACCTGCACAGGTGTGCTGGCTACTCAAATGATCCAATTAAGGAGGCCATTTAGTCAGCAGCAGCAGAAGTCCTGTGCCTGGACGCTCCAACAGCGGCCAGACACAAGCAGAAGCAGCAGAAGCAGCAGCAGCACCACCTTTTGTTTTTTGGCTGCAGCAGCAGCAGCAGCAGCAGCAAGGCCCACAGGGCTGGCTAGCTGGCTAGCCAGCAAGCAGGTAGCAATGAAAGTAGGAATCTTTCTTTTTAACCCTGTAAGGGGGTGGTGCACTGTACCCGAAGATACTGCCATATCGGGTCAATGCATAGGGCGACGGAAGCAAGCTTCGAAATCGGCCCCCGTTCTCAAAAATCCATTTAATATATGGTCCCCAGATAGGGGACGTATCAGATATTAAACTGATAAGAACAGATACTACACTTGATCTTAGCCAAAAGGCCGAGAAGCGATAACCGTGAAAGGGGCGGGCCCAACAAGGTCCCCTTCATGGGCACTATCACTGCTTGCTGTCAGGGAGGCTGCCAGACAATTTTCCATGCACACTCTGGGCTGGGGGGCAGTCAACCACCAGTACACACAGCAGAACCTAAACCCATACCATTATTGCTAAGCAGCAAGACAGGGGCCCATTGCACTCCCACGGGGCCTTTTTAAATGCAATCCATAACCCGGATTTGCCAGGAACCCTTCTTACTCCTCCTACTTGCATGTGACACTGGGCTTAGGATCTGCATAGGAAACACACACACAAGCACACACCTACCTTTGTTGCCTGCAGATGCCTCCTTGGCTGTCCCCAAACGGTATCAAACCAACACCCACGGGAAGCTGTAAGCATAGAGGACATGCCTGCACCCCATTGGACTTACCTGTGTGGGTTAAATCCGGGTTATTTGACAACCTATGGCGGTGATGGTTCTGCTCAGGCAGAGCAGTGCTGATGCTCCTCATAAAGCTGTCGCTGCTGTGAAGGTTCTAGGTGACATCACAATCCCTATGGTTACATACACGACAAAGCTGGGTTGTTGTTGTTTACACTCTGCAAGGCCTGTGGAAGTGAGTGACATCATAGCACTGTAGTTCTGAGGGTTCTAGATGGATGCAACAATCTCCTGTTGCTTCTATGAAGGCCATAATAGACGACATCACCAAACAGCTCCATAGTCACATACACAGCAAAGGAGAGATGTTGTTTACACCTAGTGATGTCAGTGGTATTGAGTGACATCACAGCACAGTGCTAAGGCTCCTGGGCCTGGACACAGCAGCGGCTGCAATATCTCAACGGAGAATACGTTTATATATATGTGTGTGTGTGCGCGTATATATATATATATATATATATATATATATATATATATATATATATATTTCTCCGCCGAAATCACTTTTAAACCCATTTCCACCTTTTTTTCCCTTCTCTTCCTCTTACTTTTTTTTCACGTTTTTTTACGTTTTTCTCCTTTTCGCCTCTTTTCTGGGCGTATTATTCTTCTTTTTCTTCTTTTTTTTCGTCTAATGCATACCCCATCAGTGCAGCAATGCTTATTCAATACCGCCAGCAGATGGAGACACTGGGGGATAATTTTCTAAGGATTTATACTGATTTTTCCTGTCTGAATTTGTCGCACAGAAAGTTGCAGGCCAAATATGTGTGACATTTCTGCGACTTTAGCTTCTAGAGCATTTTTACAACATTATACATAGGTGCTGAATACATAAAAAGCGACTGTTCAGCGACAGACAAGTCGCATCGGCTGAAAGTAGGCCAGAATGTCAGTCCATGTTGGAGCAGGTTTAGATACAGTCTAAAGCATAGATCTCAAAGTCTGTGCACAGAATTTAGCAAGGGCCTCGCACCTTCTGATGCATCAGGTAGGTGCACTATAGCATAGCCTAACCCTCTGTACTTTGGTCTATATTGATGCGGGACATAGACAGCCAGCTGATGACCAATCCATTAGTGCAATGGATGGCTGGAAGCATTTGTCTTTGCCTTTGCAATACCACAGAAGCAATGCATGGTCAATGTACAGCAATGACACACCTGTGTGAACAGCCAGGAGACCCCCCCATGTTATGTTACATAGTTACATAGTTAGTACGGTCGAAAAAAGACATATGTCCATCAAGTTCAACCAGGGAATTAAGGGGTAGGGGTGTGGCGCGATATTGGGGAAGGGATGAGATTTTATATTTCTTCATAAGCATTAATCTTATTTTGTCAATTAGGAACATTCAGCACCCACCCGCTATCAAGGCAGCTGCCTATCATGTCATGCCCTACCTGCACAGGTGTGCTGGCTACTCAAATGATCCAATTAAGGAGGCCATTTAGTCAGCAGCAGCAGAAGTCCTGTGCCTGGACGCTCCAACAGCGGCCAGACACAAGCAGAAGCAGCAGAAGCAGCAGCAGCACCACCTTTTGTTTTTTGGCTGCAGCAGCAGCAGCAGCAGCAGCAAGGCCCACAGGGCTGGCTAGCTGGCTAGCCAGCAAGCAGGTAGCAATGAAAGTAGGAATCTTTCTTTTTAACCCTGTAAGGGGGTGGTGCACTGTACCCGAAGATACTGCCATATCGGGTCAATGCATAGGGCGACGGAAGCAAGCTTCGAAATCGGCCCCCGTTCTCAAAAATCCATTTAATATATGGTCCCCAGATAGGGGACGTATCAGATATTAAACTGATAAGAACAGATACTACACTTGATCTTAGCCAAAAGGCCGAGAAGCGATAACCGTGAAAGGGGCGGGCCCAACAAGGTCCCCTTCATGGGCACTATCACTGCTTGCTGTCAGGGAGGCTGCCAGACAATTTTCCATGCACACTCTGGGCTGGGGGGCAGTCAACCACCAGTACACACAGCAGAACCTAAACCCATACCATTATTGCTAAGCAGCAAGACAGGGGCCCATTGCACTCCCACGGGGCCTTTTTAAATGCAATCCATAACCCGGATTTGCCAGGAACCCTTCTTACTCCTCCTACTTGCATGTGACACTGGGCTTAGGATCTGCATAGGAAACACACACACAAGCACACACCTACCTTTGTTGCCTGCAGATGCCTCCTTGGCTGTCCCCAAACGGTATCAAACCAACACCCACGGGAAGCTGTAAGCATAGAGGACATGCCTGCACCCCATTGGACTTACCTGTGTGGGTTAAATCCGGGTTATTTGACAACCTATGGCGGTGATGGTTCTGCTCAGGCAGAGCAGTGCTGATGCTCCTCATAAAGCTGTCGCTGCTGTGAAGGTTCTAGGTGACATCACAATCCCTATGGTTACATACACGACAAAGCTGGGTTGTTGTTGTTTACACTCTGCAAGGCCTGTGGAAGTGAGTGACATCATAGCACTGTAGTTCTGAGGGTTCTAGATGGATGCAACAATCTCCTGTTGCTTCTATGAAGGCCATAATAGACGACATCACCAAACAGCTCCATAGTCACATACACAGCAAAGGAGAGATGTTGTTTACACCTAGTGATGTCAGTGGTATTGAGTGACATCACAGCACAGTGCTAAGGCTCCTGGGCCTGGACACAGCAGCGGCTGCAATATCTCAACGGAGAATACGTTTATATATATGTGTGTGTGTGCGCGTATATATATATATATATATATATATATATATATATATATATATTCTCCGCCGAAATCACTTTTAAACCCATTTCCACCTTTTTTTCCCTTCTCTTCCTCTTACTTTTTTTTCACGTTTTTTTACGTTTTTCTCCTTTTCGCCTCTTTTCTGGGCGTATTATTCTTCTTTTTCTTCTTTTTTTTCGTCTAATGCATACCCCATCAGTGCAGCAATGCTTATTCAATACCGCCAGCAGATGGAGACACTGGGGGATAATTTTCTAAGGATTTATACTGATTTTTCCTGTCTGAATTTGTCGCACAGAAAGTTGCAGGCCAAATATGTGTGACATTTCTGCGACTTTAGCTTCTAGAGCATTTTTACAACATTATACATAGGTGCTGAATACATAAAAAGCGACTGTTCAGCGACAGACAAGTCGCATCGGCTGAAAGTAGGCCAGAATGTCAGTCCATGTTGGAGCAGGTTTAGATACAGTCTAAAGCATAGATCTCAAAGTCTGTGCACAGAATTTAGCAAGGGCCTCGCACCTTCTGATGCATCAGGTAGGTGCACTATAGCATAGCCTAACCCTCTGTACTTTGGTCTATATTGATGCGGGACATAGACAGCCAGCTGATGACCAATCCATTAGTGCAATGGATGGCTGGAAGCATTTGTCTTTGCCTTTGCAATACCACAGAAGCAATGCATGGTCAATGTACAGCAATGACACACCTGTGTGAACAGCCAGGAGACCCCCCCATGTTATGTTACATAGTTACATAGTTAGTACGGTCGAAAAAAGACATATGTCCATCAAGTTCAACCAGGGAATTAAGGGGTAGGGGTGTGGCGCGATATTGGGGAAGGGATGAGATTTTATATTTCTTCATAAGCATTAATCTTATTTTGTCAATTAGGAACATTCAGCACCCACCCGCTATCAAGGCAGCTGCCTATCATGTCATGCCCTACCTGCACAGGTGTGCTGGCTACTCAAATGATCCAATTAAGGAGGCCATTTAGTCAGCAGCAGCAGAAGTCCTGTGCCTGGACGCTCCAACAGCGGCCAGACACAAGCAGAAGCAGCAGAAGCAGCAGCAGCACCACCTTTTGTTTTTTGGCTGCAGCAGCAGCAGCAGCAGCAGCAAGGCCCACAGGGCTGGCTAGCTGGCTAGCCAGCAAGCAGGTAGCAATGAAAGTAGGAATCTTTCTTTTTAACCCTGTAAGGGGGTGGTGCACTGTACCCGAAGATACTGCCATATCGGGTCAATGCATAGGGCGACGGAAGCAAGCTTCGAAATCGGCCCCCGTTCTCAAAAATCCATTTAATATATGGTCCCCAGATAGGGGACGTATCAGATATTAAACTGATAAGAACAGATACTACACTTGATCTTAGCCAAAAGGCCGAGAAGCGATAACCGTGAAAGGGGCGGGCCCAACAAGGTCCCCTTCATGGGCACTATCACTGCTTGCTGTCAGGGAGGCTGCCAGACAATTTTCCATGCACACTCTGGGCTGGGGGGCAGTCAACCACCAGTACACACAGCAGAACCTAAACCCATACCATTATTGCTAAGCAGCAAGACAGGGGCCCATTGCACTCCCACGGGGCCTTTTTAAATGCAATCCATAACCCGGATTTGCCAGGAACCCTTCTTACTCCTCCTACTTGCATGTGACACTGGGCTTAGGATCTGCATAGGAAACACACACACAAGCACACACCTACCTTTGTTGCCTGCAGATGCCTCCTTGGCTGTCCCCAAACGGTATCAAACCAACACCCACGGGAAGCTGTAAGCATAGAGGACATGCCTGCACCCCATTGGACTTACCTGTGTGGGTTAAATCCGGGTTATTTGACAACCTATGGCGGTGATGGTTCTGCTCAGGCAGAGCAGTGCTGATGCTCCTCATAAAGCTGTCGCTGCTGTGAAGGTTCTAGGTGACATCACAATCCCTATGGTTACATACACGACAAAGCTGGGTTGTTGTTGTTTACACTCTGCAAGGCCTGTGGAAGTGAGTGACATCATAGCACTGTAGTTCTGAGGGTTCTAGATGGATGCAACAATCTCCTGTTGCTTCTATGAAGGCCATAATAGACGACATCACCAAACAGCTCCATAGTCACATACACAGCAAAGGAGAGATGTTGTTTACACCTAGTGATGTCAGTGGTATTGAGTGACATCACAGCACAGTGCTAAGGCTCCTGGGCCTGGACACAGCAGCGGCTGCAATATCTCAACGGAGAATACGTTTATATATATGTGTGTGTGTGCGCGTATATATATATATATATATATATATATATATATATATATATATATATATTTCTCCGCCGAAATCACTTTTAAACCCATTTCCACCTTTTTTTCCCTTCTCTTCCTCTTACTTTTTTTTCACGTTTTTTTACGTTTTTCTCCTTTTCGCCTCTTTTCTGGGCGTATTATTCTTCTTTTTCTTCTTTTTTTTCGTCTAATGCATACCCCATCAGTGCAGCAATGCTTATTCAATACCGCCAGCAGATGGAGACACTGGGGGATAATTTTCTAAGGATTTATACTGATTTTTCCTGTCTGAATTTGTCGCACAGAAAGTTGCAGGCCAAATATGTGTGACATTTCTGCGACTTTAGCTTCTAGAGCATTTTTACAACATTATACATAGGTGCTGAATACATAAAAAGCGACTGTTCAGCGACAGACAAGTCGCATCGGCTTAAAGTAGGCCAGAATGTCAGTCCATGTTGGAGCAGGTTTAGATACAGTCTAAAGCATAGATCTCAAAGTCTGTGCACAGAATTTAGCAAGGGCCTCGCACCTTCTGATGCATCAGGTAGGTGCACTATAGCATAGCCTAACCCTCTGTACTTTGGTCTATATTGATGCGGGACATAGACAGCCAGCTGATGACCAATCCATTAGTGCAATGGATGGCTGGAAGCATTTGTCTTTGCCTTTGCAATACCACAGAAGCAATGCATGGTCAATGTACAGCAATGACACACCTGTGTGAACAGCCAGGAGACCCCCCCATGTTATGTTACATAGTTACATAGTTAGTACGGTCGAAAAAAGACATATGTCCATCAAGTTCAACCAGGGAATTAAGGGGTAGGGGTGTGGCGCGATATTGGGGAAGGGATGAGATTTTATATTTCTTCATAAGCATTAATCTTATTTTGTCAATTAGGAACATTCAGCACCCACCCGCTATCAAGGCAGCTGCCTATCATGTCATGCCCTACCTGCACAGGTGTGCTGGCTACTCAAATGATCCAATTAAGGAGGCCATTTAGTCAGCAGCAGCAGAAGTCCTGTGCCTGGACGCTCCAACAGCGGCCAGACACAAGCAGAAGCAGCAGAAGCAGCAGCAGCACCACCTTTTGTTTTTTGGCTGCAGCAGCAGCAGCAGCAGCAGCAAGGCCCACAGGGCTGGCTAGCTGGCTAGCCAGCAAGCAGGTAGCAATGAAAGTAGGAATCTTTCTTTTTAACCCTGTAAGGGGGTGGTGCACTGTACCCGAAGATACTGCCATATCGGGTCAATGCATAGGGCGACGGAAGCAAGCTTCGAAATCGGCCCCCGTTCTCAAAAATCCATTTAATATATGGTCCCCAGATAGGGGACGTATCAGATATTAAACTGATAAGAACAGATACTACACTTGATCTTAGCCAAAAGGCCGAGAAGCGATAACCGTGAAAGGGGCGGGCCCAACAAGGTCCCCTTCATGGGCACTATCACTGCTTGCTGTCAGGGAGGCTGCCAGACAATTTTCCATGCACACTCTGGGCTGGGGGGCAGTCAACCACCAGTACACACAGCAGAACCTAAACCCATACCATTATTGCTAAGCAGCAAGACAGGGGCCCATTGCACTCCCACGGGGCCTTTTTAAATGCAATCCATAACCCGGATTTGCCAGGAACCCTTCTTACTCCTCCTACTTGCATGTGACACTGGGCTTAGGATCTGCATAGGAAACACACACACAAGCACACACCTACCTTTGTTGCCTGCAGATGCCTCCTTGGCTGTCCCCAAACGGTATCAAACCAACACCCACGGGAAGCTGTAAGCATAGAGGACATGCCTGCACCCCATTGGACTTACCTGTGTGGGTTAAATCCGGGTTATTTGACAACCTATGGCGGTGATGGTTCTGCTCAGGCAGAGCAGTGCTGATGCTCCTCATAAAGCTGTCGCTGCTGTGAAGGTTCTAGGTGACATCACAATCCCTATGGTTACATACACGACAAAGCTGGGTTGTTGTTGTTTACACTCTGCAAGGCCTGTGGAAGTGAGTGACATCATAGCACTGTAGTTCTGAGGGTTCTAGATGGATGCAACAATCTCCTGTTGCTTCTATGAAGGCCATAATAGACGACATCACCAAACAGCTCCATAGTCACATACACAGCAAAGGAGAGATGTTGTTTACACCTAGTGATGTCAGTGGTATTGAGTGACATCACAGCACAGTGCTAAGGCTCCTGGGCCTGGACACAGCAGCGGCTGCAATATCTCAACGGAGAATACGTTTATATATATGTGTGTGTGTGCGCGTATATATATATATATATATATATATATATATATATATATATATATATTTCTCCGCCGAAATCACTTTTAAACCCATTTCCACCTTTTTTTCCCTTCTCTTCCTCTTACTTTTTTTTCACGTTTTTTTACGTTTTTCTCCTTTTCGCCTCTTTTCTGGGCGTATTATTCTTCTTTTTCTTCTTTTTTTTCGTCTAATGCATACCCCATCAGTGCAGCAATGCTTATTCAATACCGCCAGCAGATGGAGACACTGGGGGATAATTTTCTAAGGATTTATACTGATTTTTCCTGTCTGAATTTGTCGCACAGAAAGTTGCAGGCCAAATATGTGTGACATTTCTGCGACTTTAGCTTCTAGAGCATTTTTACAACATTATACATAGGTGCTGAATACATAAAAAGCGACTGTTCAGCGACAGACAAGTCGCATCGGCTTAAAGTAGGCCAGAATGTCAGTCCATGTTGGAGCAGGTTTAGATACAGTCTAAAGCATAGATCTCAAAGTCTGTGCACAGAATTTAGCAAGGGCCTCGCACCTTCTGATGCATCAGGTAGGTGCACTATAGCATAGCCTAACCCTCTGTACTTTGGTCTATATTGATGCGGGACATAGACAGCCAGCTGATGACCAATCCATTAGTGCAATGGATGGCTGGAAGCATTTGTCTTTGCCTTTGCAATACCACAGAAGCAATGCATGGTCAATGTACAGCAATGACACACCTGTGTGAACAGCCAGGAGACCCCCCCATGTTATGTTACATAGTTACATAGTTAGTACGGTCGAAAAAAGACATATGTCCATCAAGTTCAACCAGGGAATTAAGGGGTAGGGGTGTGGCGCAATATTGGGGAAGGGATGAGATTTTATATTTCTTCATAAGCATTAATCTTATTTTGTCAATTAGGAACATTCAGCACCCACCCGCTATCAAGGCAGCTGCCTATCATGTCATGCCCTACCTGCACAGGTGTGCTGGCTACTCAAATGATCCAATTAAGGAGGCCATTTAGTCAGCAGCAGCAGAAGTCCTGTGCCTGGACGCTCCAACAGCGGCCAGACACAAGCAGAAGCAGCAGAAGCAGCAGCAGCACCACCTTTTGTTTTTTGGCTGCAGCAGCAGCAGCAGCAGCAGCAAGGCCCACAGGGCTGGCTAGCTGGCTAGCCAGCAAGCAGGTAGCAATGAAAGTAGGAATCTTTCTTTTTAACCCTGTAAGGGGGTGGTGCACTGTACCCGAAGATACTGCCATATCGGGTCAATGCATAGGGCGACGGAAGCAAGCTTCGAAATCGGCCCCCGTTCTCAAAAATCCATTTAATATATGGTCCCCAGATAGGGGACGTATCAGATATTAAACTGATAAGAACAGATACTACACTTGATCTTAGCCAAAAGGCCGAGAAGCGATAACCGTGAAAGGGGCGGGCCCAACAAGGTCCCCTTCATGGGCACTATCACTGCTTGCTGTCAGGGAGGCTGCCAGACAATTTTCCATGCACACTCTGGGCTGGGGGGCAGTCAACCACCAGTACACACAGCAGAACCTAAACCCATACCATTATTGCTAAGCAGCAAGACAGGGGCCCATTGCACTCCCACGGGGCCTTTTTAAATGCAATCCATAACCCGGATTTGCCAGGAACCCTTCTTACTCCTCCTACTTGCATGTGACACTGGGCTTAGGATCTGCATAGGAAACACACACACAAGCACACACCTACCTTTGTTGCCTGCAGATGCCTCCTTGGCTGTCCCCAAACGGTATCAAACCAACACCCACGGGAAGCTGTAAGCATAGAGGACATGCCTGCACCCCATTGGACTTACCTGTGTGGGTTAAATCCGGGTTATTTGACAACCTATGGCGGTGATGGTTCTGCTCAGGCAGAGCAGTGCTGATGCTCCTCATAAAGCTGTCGCTGCTGTGAAGGTTCTAGGTGACATCACAATCCCTATGGTTACATACACGACAAAGCTGGGTTGTTGTTGTTTACACTCTGCAAGGCCTGTGGAAGTGAGTGACATCATAGCACTGTAGTTCTGAGGGTTCTAGATGGATGCAACAATCTCCTGTTGCTTCTATGAAGGCCATAATAGACGACATCACCAAACAGCTCCATAGTCACATACACAGCAAAGGAGAGATGTTGTTTACACCTAGTGATGTCAGTGGTATTGAGTGACATCACAGCACAGTGCTAAGGCTCCTGGGCCTGGACACAGCAGCGGCTGCAATATCTCAACGGAGAATACGTTTATATATATGTGTGTGTGTGCGCGTATATATATATATATATATATATATATATATATATATATATTTCTCCGCCGAAATCACTTTTAAACCCATTTCCACCTTTTTTTCCCTTCTCTTCCTCTTACTTTTTTTCACGTTTTTTTACGTTTTTCTCCTTTTCGCCTCTTTTCTGGGCGTATTATTCTTCTTTTTCTTCTTTTTTTTCGTCTAATGCATACCCCATCAGTGCAGCAATGCTTATTCAATACCGCCAGCAGATGGAGACACTGGGGGATAATTTTCTAAGGATTTATACTGATTTTTCCTGTCTGAATTTGTCGCACAGAAAGTTGCAGGCCAAATATGTGTGACATTTCTGCGACTTTAGCTTCTAGAGCATTTTTACAACATTATACATAGGTGCTGAATACATAAAAAGCGACTGTTCAGCGACAGACAAGTCGCATCGGCTTAAAGTAGGCCAGAATGTCAGTCCATGTTGGAGCAGGTTTAGATACAGTCTAAAGCATAGATCTCAAAGTCTGTGCACAGAATTTAGCAAGGGCCTCGCACCTTCTGATGCATCAGGTAGGTGCACTATAGCATAGCCTAACCCTCTGTACTTTGGTCTATATTGATGCGGGACATAGACAGCCAGCTGATGACCAATCCATTAGTGCAATGGATGGCTGGAAGCATTTGTCTTTGCCTTTGCAATACCACAGAAGCAATGCATGGTCAATGTACAGCAATGACACACCTGTGTGAACAGCCAGGAGACCCCCCCATGTTATGTTACATAGTTACATAGTTAGTACGGTCGAAAAAAGACATATGTCCATCAAGTTCAACCAGGGAATTAAGGGGTAGGGGTGTGGCGCGATATTGGGGAAGGGATGAGATTTTATATTTCTTCATAAGCATTAATCTTATTTTGTCAATTAGGAACATTCAGCACCCACCCGCTATCAAGGCAGCTGCCTATCATGTCATGCCCTACCTGCACAGGTGTGCTGGCTACTCAAATGATCCAATTAAGGAGGCCATTTAGTCAGCAGCAGCAGAAGTCCTGTGCCTGGACGCTCCAACAGCGGCCAGACACAAGCAGAAGCAGCAGAAGCAGCAGCAGCACCACCTTTTGTTTTTTGGCTGCAGCAGCAGCAGCAGCAGCAGCAAGGCCCACAGGGCTGGCTAGCTGGCTAGCCAGCAAGCAGGTAGCAATGAAAGTAGGAATCTTTCTTTTTAACCCTGTAAGGGGGTGGTGCACTGTACCCGAAGATACTGCCATATCGGGTCAATGCATAGGGCGACGGAAGCAAGCTTCGAAATCGGCCCCCGTTCTCAAAAATCCATTTAATATATGGTCCCCAGATAGGGGACGTATCAGATATTAAACTGATAAGAACAGATACTACACTTGATCTTAGCCAAAAGGCCGAGAAGCGATAACCGTGAAAGGGGCGGGCCCAACAAGGTCCCCTTCATGGGCACTATCACTGCTTGCTGTCAGGGAGGCTGCCAGACAATTTTCCATGCACACTCTGGGCTGGGGGGCAGTCAACCACCAGTACACACAGCAGAACCTAAACCCATACCATTATTGCTAAGCAGCAAGACAGGGGCCCATTGCACTCCCACGGGGCCTTTTTAAATGCAATCCATAACCCGGATTTGCCAGGAACCCTTCTTACTCCTCCTACTTGCATGTGACACTGGGCTTAGGATCTGCATAGGAAACACACACACAAGCACACACCTACCTTTGTTGCCTGCAGATGCCTCCTTGGCTGTCCCCAAACGGTATCAAACCAACACCCACGGGAAGCTGTAAGCATAGAGGACATGCCTGCACCCCATTGGACTTACCTGTGTGGGTTAAATCCGGGTTATTTGACAACCTATGGCGGTGATGGTTCTGCTCAGGCAGAGCAGTGCTGATGCTCCTCATAAAGCTGTCGCTGCTGTGAAGGTTCTAGGTGACATCACAATCCCTATGGTTACATACACGACAAAGCTGGGTTGTTGTTGTTTACACTCTGCAAGGCCTGTGGAAGTGAGTGACATCATAGCACTGTAGTTCTGAGGGTTCTAGATGGATGCAACAATCTCCTGTTGCTTCTATGAAGGCCATAATAGACGACATCACCAAACAGCTCCATAGTCACATACACAGCAAAGGAGAGATGTTGTTTACACCTAGTGATGTCAGTGGTATTGAGTGACATCACAGCACAGTGCTAAGGCTCCTGGGCCTGGACACAGCAGCGGCTGCAATATCTCAACGGAGAATACGTTTATATATATGTGTGTGTGTGCGCGTATATATATATATATATATATATATATATATATATATATATATATATATTTCTCCGCCGAAATCACTTTTAAACCCATTTCCACCTTTTTTTCCCTTCTCTTCCTCTTACTTTTTTTTCACGTTTTTTTACGTTTTTCTCCTTTTCGCCTCTTTTCTGGGCGTATTATTCTTCTTTTTCTTCTTTTTTTTCGTCTAATGCATACCCCATCAGTGCAGCAATGCTTATTCAATACCGCCAGCAGATGGAGACACTGGGGGATAATTTTCTAAGGATTTATACTGATTTTTCCTGTCTGAATTTGTCGCACAGAAAGTTGCAGGCCAAATATGTGTGACATTTCTGCGACTTTAGCTTCTAGAGCATTTTTACAACATTATACATAGGTGCTGAATACATAAAAAGCGACTGTTCAGCGACAGACAAGTCGCATCGGCTGAAAGTAGGCCAGAATGTCAGTCCATGTTGGAGCAGGTTTAGATACAGTCTAAAGCATAGATCTCAAAGTCTGTGCACAGAATTTAGCAAGGGCCTCGCACCTTCTGATGCATCAGGTAGGTGCACTATAGCATAGCCTAACCCTCTGTACTTTGGTCTATATTGATGCGGGACATAGACAGCCAGCTGATGACCAATCCATTAGTGCAATGGATGGCTGGAAGCATTTGTCTTTGCCTTTGCAATACCACAGAAGCAATGCATGGTCAATGTACAGCAATGACACACCTGTGTGAACAGCCAGGAGACCCCCCCATGTTATGTTACATAGTTACATAGTTAGTACGGTCGAAAAAAGACATATGTCCATCAAGTTCAACCAGGGAATTAAGGGGTAGGGGTGTGGCGCGATATTGGGGAAGGGATGAGATTTTATATTTCTTCATAAGCATTAATCTTATTTTGTCAATTAGGAACATTCAGCACCCACCCGCTATCAAGGCAGCTGCCTATCATGTCATGCCCTACCTGCACAGGTGTGCTGGCTACTCAAATGATCCAATTAAGGAGGCCATTTAGTCAGCAGCAGCAGAAGTCCTGTGCCTGGACGCTCCAACAGCGGCCAGACACAAGCAGAAGCAGCAGAAGCAGCAGCAGCACCACCTTTTGTTTTTTGGCTGCAGCAGCAGCAGCAGCAGCAGCAAGGCCCACAGGGCTGGCTAGCTGGCTAGCCAGCAAGCAGGTAGCAATGAAAGTAGGAATCTTTCTTTTTAACCCTGTAAGGGGGTGGTGCACTGTACCCGAAGATACTGCCATATCGGGTCAATGCATAGGGCGACGGAAGCAAGCTTCGAAATCGGCCCCCGTTCTCAAAAATCCATTTAATATATGGTCCCCAGATAGGGGACGTATCAGATATTAAACTGATAAGAACAGATACTACACTTGATCTTAGCCAAAAGGCCGAGAAGCGATAACCGTGAAAGGGGCGGGCCCAACAAGGTCCCCTTCATGGGCACTATCACTGCTTGCTGTCAGGGAGGCTGCCAGACAATTTTCCATGCACACTCTGGGCTGGGGGGCAGTCAACCACCAGTACACACAGCAGAACCTAAACCCATACCATTATTGCTAAGCAGCAAGACAGGGGCCCATTGCACTCCCACGGGGCCTTTTTAAATGCAATCCATAACCCGGATTTGCCAGGAACCCTTCTTACTCCTCCTACTTGCATGTGACACTGGGCTTAGGATCTGCATAGGAAACACACACACAAGCACACACCTACCTTTGTTGCCTGCAGATGCCTCCTTGGCTGTCCCCAAACGGTATCAAACCAACACCCACGGGAAGCTGTAAGCATAGAGGACATGCCTGCACCCCATTGGACTTACCTGTGTGGGTTAAATCCGGGTTATTTGACAACCTATGGCGGTGATGGTTCTGCTCAGGCAGAGCAGTGCTGATGCTCCTCATAAAGCTGTCGCTGCTGTGAAGGTTCTAGGTGACATCACAATCCCTATGGTTACATACACGACAAAGCTGGGTTGTTGTTGTTTACACTCTGCAAGGCCTGTGGAAGTGAGTGACATCATAGCACTGTAGTTCTGAGGGTTCTAGATGGATGCAACAATCTCCTGTTGCTTCTATGAAGGCCATAATAGACGACATCACCAAACAGCTCCATAGTCACACACACAGCAAAGGAGAGATGTTGTTTACACCTAGTGATGTCAGTGGTATTGAGTGACATCACAGCACAGTGCTAAGGCTCCTGGGCCTGGACACAGCAGCGGCTGCAATATCTCAACGGAGAATACGTTTATATATATGTGTGTGTGTGCGCGTATATATATATATATATATATATATATATATATATATATATATATCTCCGCCGAAATCACTTTTAAACCCATTTCCACCTTTTTTTCCCTTCTCTTCCTCTTACTTTTTTTTCACGTTTTTTTACGTTTTTCTCCTTTTCGCCTCTTTTCTGGGCGTATTATTCTTCTTTTTCTTCTTTTTTTTCGTCTAATGCATACCCCATCAGTGCAGCAATGCTTATTCAATACCGCCAGCAGATGGAGACACTGGGGGATAATTTTCTAAGGATTTATACTGATTTTTCCTGTCTGAATTTGTCGCACAGAAAGTTGCAGGCCAAATATGTGTGACATTTCTGCGACTTTAGCTTCTAGAGCATTTTTACAACATTATACATAGGTGCTGAATACATAAAAAGCGACTGTTCAGCGACAGACAAGTCGCATCGGCTGAAAGTAGGCCAGAATGTCAGTCCATGTTGGAGCAGGTTTAGATACAGTCTAAAGCATAGATCTCAAAGTCTGTGCACAGAATTTAGCAAGGGCCTCGCACCTTCTGATGCATCAGGTAGGTGCACTATAGCATAGCCTAACCCTCTGTACTTTGGTCTATATTGATGCGGGACATAGACAGCCAGCTGATGACCAATCCATTAGTGCAATGGATGGCTGGAAGCATTTGTCTTTGCCTTTGCAATACCACAGAAGCAATGCATGGTCAATGTACAGCAATGACACACCTGTGTGAACAGCCAGGAGACCCCCCCATGTTATGTTACATAGTTACATAGTTAGTACGGTCGAAAAAAGACATATGTCCATCAAGTTCAACCAGGGAATTAAGGGGTAGGGGTGTGGCGCGATATTGGGGAAGGGATGAGATTTTATATTTCTTCATAAGCATTAATCTTATTTTGTCAATTAGGAACATTCAGCACCCACCCGCTATCAAGGCAGCTGCCTATCATGTCATGCCCTACCTGCACAGGTGTGCTGGCTACTCAAATGATCCAATTAAGGAGGCCATTTAGTCAGCAGCAGCAGAAGTCCTGTGCCTGGACGCTCCAACAGCGGCCAGACACAAGCAGAAGCAGCAGAAGCAGCAGCAGCACCACCTTTTGTTTTTTGGCTGCAGCAGCAGCAGCAGCAGCAGCAAGGCCCACAGGGCTGGCTAGCTGGCTAGCCAGCAAGCAGGTAGCAATGAAAGTAGGAATCTTTCTTTTTAACCCTGTAAGGGGGTGGTGCACTGTACCCGAAGATACTGCCATATCGGGTCAATGCATAGGGCGACGGAAGCAAGCTTCGAAATCGGCCCCCGTTCTCAAAAATCCATTTAATATATGGTCCCCAGATAGGGGACGTATCAGATATTAAACTGATAAGAACAGATACTACACTTGATCTTAGCCAAAAGGCCGAGAAGCGATAACCGTGAAAGGGGCGGGCCCAACAAGGTCCCCTTCATGGGCACTATCACTGCTTGCTGTCAGGGAGGCTGCCAGACAATTTTCCATGCACACTCTGGGCTGGGGGGCAGTCAACCACCAGTACACACAGCAGAACCTAAACCCATACCATTATTGCTAAGCAGCAAGACAGGGGCCCATTGCACTCCCACGGGGCCTTTTTAAATGCAATCCATAACCCGGATTTGCCAGGAACCCTTCTTACTCCTCCTACTTGCATGTGACACTGGGCTTAGGATCTGCATAGGAAACACACACACAAGCACACACCTACCTTTGTTGCCTGCAGATGCCTCCTTGGCTGTCCCCAAACGGTATCAAACCAACACCCACGGGAAGCTGTAAGCATAGAGGACATGCCTAGAGGACATGCCTGCACCCCATTGGACTTACCTGTGTGGGTTAAATCCGGGTTATTTGACAACCTATGGCGGTGATGGTTCTGCTCAGGCAGAGCAGTGCTGATGCTCCTCATAAAGCTGTCGCTGCTGTGAAGGTTCTAGGTGACATCACAATCCCTATGGTTACATACACGACAAAGCTGGGTTGTTGTTGTTTACACTCTGCAAGGCCTGTGGAAGTGAGTGACATCATAGCACTGTAGTTCTGAGGGTTCTAGATGGATGCAACAATCTCCTGTTGCTTCTATGAAGGCCATAATAGACGACATCACCAAACAGCTCCATAGTCACATACACAGCAAAGGAGAGATGTTGTTTACACCTAGTGATGTCAGTGGTATTGAGTGACATCACAGCACAGTGCTAAGGCTCCTGGGCCTGGACACAGCAGCGGCTGCAATATCTCAACGGAGAATACGTTTATATATATGTGTGTGTGTGCGCGTATATATATATATATATATATATATATATATATATATATATATTTCTCCGCCGAAATCACTTTTAAACCCATTTCCACCTTTTTTTCCCTTCTCTTCCTCTTACTTTTTTTTCACGTTTTTTTACGTTTTTCTCCTTTTCGCCTCTTTTCTGGGCGTATTATTCTTCTTTTTCTTCTTTTTTTTCGTCTAATGCATACCCCATCAGTGCAGCAATGCTTATTCAATACCGCCAGCAGATGGAGACACTGGGGGATAATTTTCTAAGGATTTATACTGATTTTTCCTGTCTGAATTTGTCGCACAGAAAGTTGCAGGCCAAATATGTGTGACATTTCTGCGACTTTAGCTTCTAGAGCATTTTTACAACATTATACATAGGTGCTGAATACATAAAAAGCGACTGTTCAGCGACAGACAAGTCGCATCGGCTGAAAGTAGGCCAGAATGTCAGTCCATGTTGGAGCAGGTTTAGATACAGTCTAAAGCATAGATCTCAAAGTCTGTGCACAGAATTTAGCAAGGGCCTCGCACCTTCTGATGCATCAGGTAGGTGCACTATAGCATAGCCTAACCCTCTGTACTTTGGTCTATATTGATGCGGGACATAGACAGCCAGCTGATGACCAATCCATTAGTGCAATGGATGGCTGGAAGCATTTGTCTTTGCCTTTGCAATACCACAGAAGCAATGCATGGTCAATGTACAGCAATGACACACCTGTGTGAACAGCCAGGAGACCCCCCCATGTTATGTTACATAGTTACATAGTTAGTACGGTCGAAAAAAGACATATGTCCATCAAGTTCAACCAGGGAATTAAGGGGTAGGGGTGTGGCGCGATATTGGGGAAGGGATGAGATTTTATATTTCTTCATAAGCATTAATCTTATTTTGTCAATTAGGAACATTCAGCACCCACCCGCTATCAAGGCAGCTGCCTATCATGTCATGCCCTACCTGCACAGGTGTGCTGGCTACTCAAATGATCCAATTAAGGAGGCCATTTAGTCAGCAGCAGCAGAAGTCCTGTGCCTGGACGCTCCAACAGCGGCCAGACACAAGCAGAAGCAGCAGAAGCAGCAGCAGCACCACCTTTTGTTTTTTGGCTGCAGCAGCAGCAGCAGCAGCAGCAAGGCCCACAGGGCTGGCTAGCTGGCTAGCCAGCAAGCAGGTAGCAATGAAAGTAGGAATCTTTCTTTTTAACCCTGTAAGGGGGTGGTGCACTGTACCCGAAGATACTGCCATATCGGGTCAATGCATAGGGCGACGGAAGCAAGCTTCGAAATCGGCCCCCGTTCTCAAAAATCCATTTAATATATGGTCCCCAGATAGGGGACGTATCAGATATTAAACTGATAAGAACAGATACTACACTTGATCTTAGCCAAAAGGCCGAGAAGCGATAACCGTGAAAGGGGCGGGCCCAACAAGGTCCCCTTCATGGGCACTATCACTGCTTGCTGTCAGGGAGGCTGCCAGACAATTTTCCATGCACACTCTGGGCTGGGGGGCAGTCAACCACCAGTACACACAGCAGAACCTAAACCCATACCATTATTGCTAAGCAGCAAGACAGGGGCCCATTGCACTCCCACGGGGCCTTTTTAAATGCAATCCATAACCCGGATTTGCCAGGAACCCTTCTTACTCCTCCTACTTGCATGTGACACTGGGCTTAGGATCTGCATAGGAAACACACACACAAGCACACACCTACCTTTGTTGCCTGCAGATGCCTCCTTGGCTGTCCCCAAACGGTATCAAACCAACACCCACGGGAAGCTGTAAGCATAGAGGACATGCCTGCACCCCATTGGACTTACCTGTGTGGGTTAAATCCGGGTTATTTGACAACCTATGGCGGTGATGGTTCTGCTCAGGCAGAGCAGTGCTGATGCTCCTCATAAAGCTGTCGCTGCTGTGAAGGTTCTAGGTGACATCACAATCCCTATGGTTACATACACGACAAAGCTGGGTTGTTGTTGTTTACACTCTGCAAGGCCTGTGGAAGTGAGTGACATCATAGCACTGTAGTTCTGAGGGTTCTAGATGGATGCAACAATCTCCTGTTGCTTCTATGAAGGCCATAATAGACGACATCACCAAACAGCTCCATAGTCACATACACAGCAAAGGAGAGATGTTGTTTACACCTAGTGATGTCAGTGGTATTGAGTGACATCACAGCACAGTGCTAAGGCTCCTGGGCCTGGACACAGCAGCGGCTGCAATATCTCAACGGAGAATACGTTTATATATATGTGTGTGTGTGCGCGTATATATATATATATATATATATATATATATATATATATATATATATTTCTCCGCCGAAATCACTTTTAAACCCATTTCCACCTTTTTTTCCCTTCTCTTCCTCTTACTTTTTTTTCACGTTTTTTTACGTTTTTCTCCTTTTCGCCTCTTTTCTGGGCGTATTATTCTTCTTTTTCTTCTTTTTTTTCGTCTAATGCATACCCCATCAGTGCAGCAATGCTTATTCAATACCGCCAGCAGATGGAGACACTGGGGGATAATTTTCTAAGGATTTATACTGATTTTTCCTGTCTGAATTTGTCGCACAGAAAGTTGCAGGCCAAATATGTGTGACATTTCTGCGACTTTAGCTTCTAGAGCATTTTTACAACATTATACATAGGTGCTGAATACATAAAAAGCGACTGTTCAGCGACAGACAAGTCGCATCGGCTGAAAGTAGGCCAGAATGTCAGTCCATGTTGGAGCAGGTTTAGATACAGTCTAAAGCATAGATCTCAAAGTCTGTGCACAGAATTTAGCAAGGGCCTCGCACCTTCTGATGCATCAGGTAGGTGCACTATAGCATAGCCTAACCCTCTGTACTTTGGTCTATATTGATGCGGGACATAGACAGCCAGCTGATGACCAATCCATTAGTGCAATGGATGGCTGGAAGCATTTGTCTTTGCCTTTGCAATACCACAGAAGCAATGCATGGTCAATGTACAGCAATGACACACCTGTGTGAACAGCCAGGAGACCCCCCCATGTTATGTTACATAGTTACATAGTTAGTACGGTCGAAAAAAGACATATGTCCATCAAGTTCAACCAGGGAATTAAGGGGTAGGGGTGTGGCGCGATATTGGGGAAGGGATGAGATTTTATATTTCTTCATAAGCATTAATCTTATTTTGTCAATTAGGAACATTCAGCACCCACCCGCTATCAAGGCAGCTGCCTATCATGTCATGCCCTACCTGCACAGGTGTGCTGGCTACTCAAATGATCCAATTAAGGAGGCCATTTAGTCAGCAGCAGCAGAAGTCCTGTGCCTGGACGCTCCAACAGCGGCCAGACACAAGCAGAAGCAGCAGAAGCAGCAGCAGCACCACCTTTTGTTTTTTGGCTGCAGCAGCAGCAGCAGCAGCAGCAAGGCCCACAGGGCTGGCTAGCTGGCTAGCCAGCAAGCAGGTAGCAATGAAAGTAGGAATCTTTCTTTTTAACCCTGTAAGGGGGTGGTGCACTGTACCCGAAGATACTGCCATATCGGGTCAATGCATAGGGCGACGGAAGCAAGCTTCGAAATCGGCCCCCGTTCTCAAAAATCCATTTAATATATGGTCCCCAGATAGGGGACGTATCAGATATTAAACTGATAAGAACAGATACTACACTTGATCTTAGCCAAAAGGCCGAGAAGCGATAACCGTGAAAGGGGCGGGCCCAACAAGGTCCCCTTCATGGGCACTATCACTGCTTGCTGTCAGGGAGGCTGCCAGACAATTTTCCATGCACACTCTGGGCTGGGGGGCAGTCAACCACCAGTACACACAGCAGAACCTAAACCCATACCATTATTGCTAAGCAGCAAGACAGGGGCCCATTGCACTCCCACGGGGCCTTTTTAAATGCAATCCATAACCCGGATTTGCCAGGAACCCTTCTTACTCCTCCTACTTGCATGTGACACTGGGCTTAGGATCTGCATAGGAAACACACACACAAGCACACACCTACCTTTGTTGCCTGCAGATGCCTCCTTGGCTGTCCCCAAACGGTATCAAACCAACACCCACGGGAAGCTGTAAGCATAGAGGACATGCCTGCACCCCATTGGACTTACCTGTGTGGGTTAAATCCGGGTTATTTGACAACCTATGGCGGTGATGGTTCTGCTCAGGCAGAGCAGTGCTGATGCTCCTCATAAAGCTGTCGCTGCTGTGAAGGTTCTAGGTGACATCACAATCCCTATGGTTACATACACGACAAAGCTGGGTTGTTGTTGTTTACACTCTGCAAGGCCTGTGGAAGTGAGTGACATCATAGCACTGTAGTTCTGAGGGTTCTAGATGGATGCAACAATCTCCTGTTGCTTCTATGAAGGCCATAATAGACGACATCACCAAACAGCTCCATAGTCACATACACAGCAAAGGAGAGATGTTGTTTACACCTAGTGATGTCAGTGGTATTGAGTGACATCACAGCACAGTGCTAAGGCTCCTGGGCCTGGACACAGCAGCGGCTGCAATATCTCAACGGAGAATACGTTTATATATATGTGTGTGTGTGCGCGTATATATATATATATATATATATATATATATATATATATATATATATATTTCTCCGCCGAAATCACTTTTAAACCCATTTCCACCTTTTTTTCCCTTCTCTTCCTCTTACTTTTTTTTCACGTTTTTTTACGTTTTTCTCCTTTTCGCCTCTTTTCTGGGCGTATTATTCTTCTTTTTCTTCTTTTTTTTCGTCTAATGCATACCCCATCAGTGCAGCAATGCTTATTCAATACCGCCAGCAGATGGAGACACTGGGGGATAATTTTCTAAGGATTTATACTGATTTTTCCTGTCTGAATTTGTCGCACAGAAAGTTGCAGGCCAAATATGTGTGACATTTCTGCGACTTTAGCTTCTAGAGCATTTTTACAACATTATACATAGGTGCTGAATACATAAAAAGCGACTGTTCAGCGACAGACAAGTCGCATCGGCTGAAAGTAGGCCAGAATGTCAGTCCATGTTGGAGCAGGTTTAGATACAGTCTAAAGCATAGATCTCAAAGTCTGTGCACAGAATTTAGCAAGGGCCTCGCACCTTCTGATGCATCAGGTAGGTGCACTATAGCATAGCCTAACCCTCTGTACTTTGGTCTATATTGATGCGGGACATAGACAGCCAGCTGATGACCAATCCATTAGTGCAATGGATGGCTGGAAGCATTTGTCTTTGCCTTTGCAATACCACAGAAGCAATGCATGGTCAATGTACAGCAATGACACACCTGTGTGAACAGCCAGGAGACCCCCCCATGTTATGTTACATAGTTACATAGTTAGTACGGTCGAAAAAAGACATATGTCCATCAAGTTCAACCAGGGAATTAAGGGGTAGGGGTGTGGCGCGATATTGGGGAAGGGATGAGATTTTATATTTCTTCATAAGCATTAATCTTATTTTGTCAATTAGGAACATTCAGCACCCACCCGCTATCAAGGCAGCTGCCTATCATGTCATGCCCTACCTGCACAGGTGTGCTGGCTACTCAAATGATCCAATTAAGGAGGCCATTTAGTCAGCAGCAGCAGAAGTCCTGTGCCTGGACGCTCCAACAGCGGCCAGACACAAGCAGAAGCAGCAGAAGCAGCAGCAGCACCACCTTTTGTTTTTTGGCTGCAGCAGCAGCAGCAGCAGCAGCAAGGCCCACAGGGCTGGCTAGCTGGCTAGCCAGCAAGCAGGTAGCAATGAAAGTAGGAATCTTTCTTTTTAACCCTGTAAGGGGGTGGTGCACTGTACCCGAAGATACTGCCATATCGGGTCAATGCATAGGGCGACGGAAGCAAGCTTCGAAATCGGCCCCCGTTCTCAAAAATCCATTTAATATATGGTCCCCAGATAGGGGACGTATCAGATATTAAACTGATAAGAACAGATACTACACTTGATCTTAGCCAAAAGGCCGAGAAGCGATAACCGTGAAAGGGGCGGGCCCAACAAGGTCCCCTTCATGGGCACTATCACTGCTTGCTGTCAGGGAGGCTGCCAGACAATTTTCCATGCACACTCTGGGCTGGGGGGCAGTCAACCACCAGTACACACAGCAGAACCTAAACCCATACCATTATTGCTAAGCAGCAAGACAGGGGCCCATTGCACTCCCACGGGGCCTTTTTAAATGCAATCCATAACCCGGATTTGCCAGGAACCCTTCTTACTCCTCCTACTTGCATGTGACACTGGGCTTAGGATCTGCATAGGAAACACACACACAAGCACACACCTACCTTTGTTGCCTGCAGATGCCTCCTTGGCTGTCCCCAAACGGTATCAAACCAACACCCACGGGAAGCTGTAAGCATAGAGGACATGCCTGCACCCCATTGGACTTACCTGTGTGGGTTAAATCCGGGTTATTTGACAACCTATGGCGGTGATGGTTCTGCTCAGGCAGAGCAGTGCTGATGCTCCTCATAAAGCTGTCGCTGCTGTGAAGGTTCTAGGTGACATCACAATCCCTATGGTTACATACACGACAAAGCTGGGTTGTTGTTGTTTACACTCTGCAAGGCCTGTGGAAGTGAGTGACATCATAGCACTGTAGTTCTGAGGGTTCTAGATGGATGCAACAATCTCCTGTTGCTTCTATGAAGGCCATAATAGACGACATCACCAAACAGCTCCATAGTCACATACACAGCAAAGGAGAGATGTTGTTTACACCTAGTGATGTCAGTGGTATTGAGTGACATCACAGCACAGTGCTAAGGCTCCTGGGCCTGGACACAGCAGCGGCTGCAATATCTCAACGGAGAATACGTTTATATATATGTGTGTGTGTGCGCGTATATATATATATATATATATATATATATATATATATATATTCTCCGCCGAAATCACTTTTAAACCCATTTCCACCTTTTTTTCCCTTCTCTTCCTCTTACTTTTTTTTCACGTTTTTTTACGTTTTTCTCCTTTTCGCCTCTTTTCTGGGCGTATTATTCTTCTTTTTCTTCTTTTTTTTCGTCTAATGCATACCCCATCAGTGCAGCAATGCTTATTCAATACCGCCAGCAGATGGAGACACTGGGGGATAATTTTCTAAGGATTTATACTGATTTTTCCTGTCTGAATTTGTCGCACAGAAAGTTGCAGGCCAAATATGTGTGACATTTCTGCGACTTTAGCTTCTAGAGCATTTTTACAACATTATACATAGGTGCTGAATACATAAAAAGCGACTGTTCAGCGACAGACAAGTCGCATCGGCTGAAAGTAGGCCAGAATGTCAGTCCATGTTGGAGCAGGTTTAGATACAGTCTAAAGCATAGATCTCAAAGTCTGTGCACAGAATTTAGCAAGGGCCTCGCACCTTCTGATGCATCAGGTAGGTGCACTATAGCATAGCCTAACCCTCTGTACTTTGGTCTATATTGATGCGGGACATAGACAGCCAGCTGATGACCAATCCATTAGTGCAATGGATGGCTGGAAGCATTTGTCTTTGCCTTTGCAATACCACAGAAGCAATGCATGGTCAATGTACAGCAATGACACACCTGTGTGAACAGCCAGGAGACCCCCCCATGTTATGTTACATAGTTACATAGTTAGTACGGTCGAAAAAAGACATATGTCCATCAAGTTCAACCAGGGAATTAAGGGGTAGGGGTGTGGCGCGATATTGGGGAAGGGATGAGATTTTATATTTCTTCATAAGCATTAATCTTATTTTGTCAATTAGGAACATTCAGCACCCACCCGCTATCAAGGCAGCTGCCTATCATGTCATGCCCTACCTGCACAGGTGTGCTGGCTACTCAAATGATCCAATTAAGGAGGCCATTTAGTCAGCAGCAGCAGAAGTCCTGTGCCTGGACGCTCCAACAGCGGCCAGACACAAGCAGAAGCAGCAGAAGCAGCAGCAGCACCACCTTTTGTTTTTTGGCTGCAGCAGCAGCAGCAGCAGCAGCAAGGCCCACAGGGCTGGCTAGCTGGCTAGCCAGCAAGCAGGTAGCAATGAAAGTAGGAATCTTTCTTTTTAACCCTGTAAGGGGGTGGTGCACTGTACCCGAAGATACTGCCATATCGGGTCAATGCATAGGGCGACGGAAGCAAGCTTCGAAATCGGCCCCCGTTCTCAAAAATCCATTTAATATATGGTCCCCAGATAGGGGACGTATCAGATATTAAACTGATAAGAACAGATACTACACTTGATCTTAGCCAAAAGGCCGAGAAGCGATAACCGTGAAAGGGGCGGGCCCAACAAGGTCCCCTTCATGGGCACTATCACTGCTTGCTGTCAGGGAGGCTGCCAGACAATTTTCCATGCACACTCTGGGCTGGGGGGCAGTCAACCACCAGTACACACAGCAGAACCTAAACCCATACCATTATTGCTAAGCAGCAAGACAGGGGCCCATTGCACTCCCACGGGGCCTTTTTAAATGCAATCCATAACCCGGATTTGCCAGGAACCCTTCTTACTCCTCCTACTTGCATGTGACACTGGGCTTAGGATCTGCATAGGAAACACACACACAAGCACACACCTACCTTTGTTGCCTGCAGATGCCTCCTTGGCTGTCCCCAAACGGTATCAAACCAACACCCACGGGAAGCTGTAAGCATAGAGGACATGCCTGCACCCCATTGGACTTACCTGTGTGGGTTAAATCCGGGTTATTTGACAACCTATGGCGGTGATGGTTCTGCTCAGGCAGAGCAGTGCTGATGCTCCTCATAAAGCTGTCGCTGCTGTGAAGGTTCTAGGTGACATCACAATCCCTATGGTTACATACACGACAAAGCTGGGTTGTTGTTGTTTACACTCTGCAAGGCCTGTGGAAGTGAGTGACATCATAGCACTGTAGTTCTGAGGGTTCTAGATGGATGCAACAATCTCCTGTTGCTTCTATGAAGGCCATAATAGACGACATCACCAAACAGCTCCATAGTCACATACACAGCAAAGGAGAGATGTTGTTTACACCTAGTGATGTCAGTGGTATTGAGTGACATCACAGCACAGTGCTAAGGCTCCTGGGCCTGGACACAGCAGCGGCTGCAATATCTCAACGGAGAATACGTTTATATATATGTGTGTGTGTGCGCGTATATATATATATATATATATATATATATATATATATATATATTTCTCCGCCGAAATCACTTTTAAACCCATTTCCACCTTTTTTTCCCTTCTCTTCCTCTTACTTTTTTTTCACGTTTTTTTACGTTTTTCTCCTTTTCGCCTCTTTTCTGGGCGTATTATTCTTCTTTTTCTTCTTTTTTTTCGTCTAATGCATACCCCATCAGTGCAGCAATGCTTATTCAATACCGCCAGCAGATGGAGACACTGGGGGATAATTTTCTAAGGATTTATACTGATTTTTCCTGTCTGAATTTGTCGCACAGAAAGTTGCAGGCCAAATATGTGTGACATTTCTGCGACTTTAGCTTCTAGAGCATTTTTACAACATTATACATAGGTGCTGAATACATAAAAAGCGACTGTTCAGCGACAGACAAGTCGCATCGGCTGAAAGTAGGCCAGAATGTCAGTCCATGTTGGAGCAGGTTTAGATACAGTCTAAAGCATAGATCTCAAAGTCTGTGCACAGAATTTAGCAAGGGCCTCGCACCTTCTGATGCATCAGGTAGGTGCACTATAGCATAGCCTAACCCTCTGTACTTTGGTCTATATTGATGCGGGACATAGACAGCCAGCTGATGACCAATCCATTAGTGCAATGGATGGCTGGAAGCATTTGTCTTTGCCTTTGCAATACCACAGAAGCAATGCATGGTCAATGTACAGCAATGACACACCTGTGTGAACAGCCAGGAGACCCCCCCATGTTATGTTACATAGTTACATAGTTAGTACGGTCGAAAAAAGACATATGTCCATCAAGTTCAACCAGGGAATTAAGGGGTAGGGGTGTGGCGCGATATTGGGGAAGGGATGAGATTTTATATTTCTTCATAAGCATTAATCTTATTTTGTCAATTAGGAACATTCAGCACCCACCCGCTATCAAGGCAGCTGCCTATCATGTCATGCCCTACCTGCACAGGTGTGCTGGCTACTCAAATGATCCAATTAAGGAGGCCATTTAGTCAGCAGCAGCAGAAGTCCTGTGCCTGGACGCTCCAACAGCGGCCAGACACAAGCAGAAGCAGCAGAAGCAGCAGCAGCACCACCTTTTGTTTTTTGGCTGCAGCAGCAGCAGCAGCAGCAGCAAGGCCCACAGGGCTGGCTAGCTGGCTAGCCAGCAAGCAGGTAGCAATGAAAGTAGGAATCTTTCTTTTTAACCCTGTAAGGGGGTGGTGCACTGTACCCGAAGATACTGCCATATCGGGTCAATGCATAGGGCGACGGAAGCAAGCTTCGAAATCGGCCCCCGTTCTCAAAAATCCATTTAATATATGGTCCCCAGATAGGGGACGTATCAGATATTAAACTGATAAGAACAGATACTACACTTGATCTTAGCCAAAAGGCCGAGAAGCGATAACCGTGAAAGGGGCGGGTCCAACAAGGTCCCCTTCATGGGCACTATCACTGCTTGCTGTCAGGGAGGCTGCCAGACAATTTTCCATGCACACTCTGGGCTGGGGGGCAGTCAACCACCAGTACACACAGCAGAACCTAAACCCATACCATTATTGCTAAGCAGCAAGACAGGGGCCCATTGCACTCCCACGGGGCCTTTTTAAATGCAATCCATAACCCGGATTTGCCAGGAACCCTTCTTACTCCTCCTACTTGCATGTGACACTGGGCTTAGGATCTGCATAGGAAACACACACACAAGCACACACCTACCTTTGTTGCCTGCAGATGCCTCCTTGGCTGTCCCCAAACGGTATCAAACCAACACCCACGGGAAGCTGTAAGCATAGAGGACATGCCTGCACCCCATTGGACTTACCTGTGTGGGTTAAATCCGGGTTATTTGACAACCTATGGCGGTGATGGTTCTGCTCAGGCAGAGCAGTGCTGATGCTCCTCATAAAGCTGTCGCTGCTGTGAAGGTTCTAGGTGACATCACAATCCCTATGGTTACATACACGACAAAGCTGGGTTGTTGTTGTTTACACTCTGCAAGGCCTGTGGAAGTGAGTGACATCATAGCACTGTAGTTCTGAGGGTTCTAGATGGATGCAACAATCTCCTGTTGCTTCTATGAAGGCCATAATAGACGACATCACCAAACAGCTCCATAGTCACATACACAGCAAAGGAGAGATGTTGTTTACACCTAGTGATGTCAGTGGTATTGAGTGACATCACAGCACAGTGCTAAGGCTCCTGGGCCTGGACACAGCAGCGGCTGCAATATCTCAACGGAGAATACGTTTATATATATGTGTGTGTGTGCGCGTATATATATATATATATATATATATATATATATATATATATATATTTCTCCGCCGAAATCACTTTTAAACCCATTTCCACCTTTTTTTCCCTTCTCTTCCTCTTACTTTTTTTTCACGTTTTTTTACGTTTTTCTCCTTTTCGCCTCTTTTCTGGGCGTATTATTCTTCTTTTTCTTCTTTTTTTTCGTCTAATGCATACCCCATCAGTGCAGCAATGCTTATTCAATACCGCCAGCAGATGGAGACACTGGGGGATAATTTTCTAAGGATTTATACTGATTTTTCCTGTCTGAATTTGTCGCACAGAAAGTTGCAGGCCAAATATGTGTGACATTTCTGCGACTTTAGCTTCTAGAGCATTTTTACAACATTATACATAGGTGCTGAATACATAAAAAGCGACTGTTCAGCGACAGACAAGTCGCATCGGCTGAAAGTAGGCCAGAATGTCAGTCCATGTTGGAGCAGGTTTAGATACAGTCTAAAGCATAGATCTCAAAGTCTGTGCACAGAATTTAGCAAGGGCCTCGCACCTTCTGATGCATCAGGTAGGTGCACTATAGCATAGCCTAACCCTCTGTACTTTGGTCTATATTGATGCGGGACATAGACAGCCAGCTGATGACCAATCCATTAGTGCAATGGATGGCTGGAAGCATTTGTCTTTGCCTTTGCAATACCACAGAAGCAATGCATGGTCAATGTACAGCAATGACACACCTGTGTGAACAGCCAGGAGACCCCCCCATGTTATGTTACATAGTTACATAGTTAGTACGGTCGAAAAAAGACATATGTCCATCAAGTTCAACCAGGGAATTAAGGGGTAGGGGTGTGGCGCGATATTGGGGAAGGGATGAGATTTTATATTTCTTCATAAGCATTAATCTTATTTTGTCAATTAGGAACATTCAGCACCCACCCGCTATCAAGGCAGCTGCCTATCATGTCATGCCCTACCTGCACAGGTGTGCTGGCTACTCAAATGATCCAATTAAGGAGGCCATTTAGTCAGCAGCAGCAGAAGTCCTGTGCCTGGACGCTCCAACAGCGGCCAGACACAAGCAGAAGCAGCAGAAGCAGCAGCAGCACCACCTTTTGTTTTTTGGCTGCAGCAGCAGCAGCAGCAGCAGCAAGGCCCACAGGGCTGGCTAGCTGGCTAGCCAGCAAGCAGGTAGCAATGAAAGTAGGAATCTTTCTTTTTAACCCTGTAAGGGGGTGGTGCACTGTACCCGAAGATACTGCCATATCGGGTCAATGCATAGGGCGACGGAAGCAAGCTTCGAAATCGGCCCCCGTTCTCAAAAATCCATTTAATATATGGTCCCCAGATAGGGGACGTATCAGATATTAAACTGATAAGAACAGATACTACACTTGATCTTAGCCAAAAGGCCGAGAAGCGATAACCGTGAAAGGGGCGGGCCCAACAAGGTCCCCTTCATGGGCACTATCACTGCTTGCTGTCAGGGAGGCTGCCAGACAATTTTCCATGCACACTCTGGGCTGGGGGGCAGTCAACCACCAGTACACACAGCAGAACCTAAACCCATACCATTATTGCTAAGCAGCAAGACAGGGGCCCATTGCACTCCCACGGGGCCTTTTTAAATGCAATCCATAACCCGGATTTGCCAGGAACCCTTCTTACTCCTCCTACTTGCATGTGACACTGGGCTTAGGATCTGCATAGGAAACACACACACAAGCACACACCTACCTTTGTTGCCTGCAGATGCCTCCTTGGCTGTCCCCAAACGGTATCAAACCAACACCCACGGGAAGCTGTAAGCATAGAGGACATGCCTGCACCCCATTGGACTTACCTGTGTGGGTTAAATCCGGGTTATTTGACAACCTATGGCGGTGATGGTTCTGCTCAGGCAGAGCAGTGCTGATGCTCCTCATAAAGCTGTCGCTGCTGTGAAGGTTCTAGGTGACATCACAATCCCTATGGTTACATACACGACAAAGCTGGGTTGTTGTTGTTTACACTCTGCAAGGCCTGTGGAAGTGAGTGACATCATAGCACTGTAGTTCTGAGGGTTCTAGATGGATGCAACAATCTCCTGTTGCTTCTATGAAGGCCATAATAGACGACATCACCAAACAGCTCCATAGTCACATACACAGCAAAGGAGAGATGTTGTTTACACCTAGTGATGTCAGTGGTATTGAGTGACATCACAGCACAGTGCTAAGGCTCCTGGGCCTGGACACAGCAGCGGCTGCAATATCTCAACGGAGAATACGTTTATATATATGTGTGTGTGTGCGCGTATATATATATATATATATATATATATATATATATATATATATTTCTCCGCCGAAATCACTTTTAAACCCATTTCCACCTTTTTTTCCCTTCTCTTCCTCTTACTTTTTTTTCACGTTTTTTTACGTTTTTCTCCTTTTCGCCTCTTTTCTGGGCGTATTATTCTTCTTTTTCTTCTTTTTTTTCGTCTAATGCATACCCCATCAGTGCAGCAATGCTTATTCAATACCGCCAGCAGATGGAGACACTGGGGGATAATTTTCTAAGGATTTATACTGATTTTTCCTGTCTGAATTTGTCGCACAGAAAGTTGCAGGCCAAATATGTGTGACATTTCTGCGACTTTAGCTTCTAGAGCATTTTTACAACATTATACATAGGTGCTGAATACATAAAAAGCGACTGTTCAGCGACAGACAAGTCGCATCGGCTGAAAGTAGGCCAGAATGTCAGTCCATGTTGGAGCAGGTTTAGATACAGTCTAAAGCATAGATCTCAAAGTCTGTGCACAGAATTTAGCAAGGGCCTCGCACCTTCTGATGCATCAGGTAGGTGCACTATAGCATAGCCTAACCCTCTGTACTTTGGTCTATATTGATGCGGGACATAGACAGCCAGCTGATGACCAATCCATTAGTGCAATGGATGGCTGGAAGCATTTGTCTTTGCCTTTGCAATACCACAGAAGCAATGCATGGTCAATGTACAGCAATGACACACCTGTGTGAACAGCCAGGAGACCCCCCCATGTTATGTTACATAGTTACATAGTTAGTACGGTCGAAAAAAGACATATGTCCATCAAGTTCAACCAGGGAATTAAGGGGTAGGGGTGTGGCGCGATATTGGGGAAGGGATGAGATTTTATATTTCTTCATAAGCATTAATCTTATTTTGTCAATTAGGAACATTCAGCACCCACCCGCTATCAAGGCAGCTGCCTATCATGTCATGCCCTACCTGCACAGGTGTGCTGGCTACTCAAATGATCCAATTAAGGAGGCCATTTAGTCAGCAGCAGCAGAAGTCCTGTGCCTGGACGCTCCAACAGCGGCCAGACACAAGCAGAAGCAGCAGAAGCAGCAGCAGCACCACCTTTTGTTTTTTGGCTGCAGCAGCAGCAGCAGCAGCAGCAGCAAGGCCCACAGGGCTGGCTAGCTGGCTAGCCAGCAAGCAGGTAGCAATGAAAGTAGGAATCTTTCTTTTTAACCCTGTAAGGGGGTGGTGCACTGTACCCGAAGATACTGCCATATCGGGTCAATGCATAGGGCGACGGAAGCAAGCTTCGAAATCGGCCCCCGTTCTCAAAAATCCATTTAATATATGGTCCCCAGATAGGGGACGTATCAGATATTAAACTGATAAGAACAGATTTTTTTTTTTTTTTTTTTATCTAAAGCCGAGGAACGTGCTTTCGATTCACCCAAAGTGCAAGAAAAAGTGCAAACGTGTTACACTAAAAAAACGTGCACAAAGGATGCGGTCTATCGCAAGCCCTTCTCCGATAGGAGAGAGGCCCCCCAACAAACCTTACCCTTCGCCTCCGGACCAAAAGGTACCTGCGAGGTTCCAGGTTCGATGTCCCTTTTCGCCGAAGCTACTAGGAGACCACAAATGCTCCCGGCATCCCCCTTGGCGTTAGCCAAGGTATCTGCCCGCAGAGCCGATTACGGTAGGTACCCTGCAAAGCAGGAGTACCCGGGGTGTTTGCAGGGAGGTGCGGAACCTAATGGCCACACACACCTCCCCTAGACCGCCAGGAGGGACACCCAGAAGGGCTACCGCATCCTGACAAATCCTGTGAACACACAACACGCAAAAAGTGACACAGTGAGACAAAAAATAAATAAATAAGTGAATGTGTGCAGATATACTGCCCGGACATCCGGCCGGATCTATAAAAATTTCTCTGATCCTAGCCAGAAGGCCGGGAATCAAGAGGTGAGTGCCACAAGGTGAAGAGATTATGGTGCCCGTGCTTCAACTCAGTGAGCCTATTCTCCCAGTGAGTTTCGGCACCTCGGGGTCACCACTCCCCGAGGCACAAAAGTACCTCGGCTCTAGACCCTCTCAGCCTCATGGCGAGACCCGGAGGGAACAGGTCACATCGGGGCAGCCGTCGAGCTGATTCCTCAGAACCAGCCCCGGAAAGCCCTGGTACACCTGCATCCTCCATGCAGCACCCATCCCCACCAGCATGAAAACTGATAAGAACAGATACTACACTTGATCTTAGCCAAAAGGCCGAGAAGCGATAACCGTGAAAGGGGCGGGCCCAACAAGGTCCCCTTCATGGGCACTATCACTGCTTGCTGTCAGGGAGGCTGCCAGACAATTTTCCATGCACACTCTGGGCTGGGGGGCAGTCAACCACCAGTACACACAGCAGAACCTAAACCCATACCATTATTGCTAAGCAGCAAGACAGGGGCCCATTGCACTCCCACGGGGCCTTTTTAAATGCAATCCATAACCCGGATTTGCCAGGAACCCTTCTTACTCCTCCTACTTGCATGTGACACTGGGCTTAGGATCTGCATAGGAAACACACACACAAGCACACACCTACCTTTGTTGCCTGCAGATGCCTCCTTGGCTGTCCCCAAACGGTATCAAACCAACACCCACGGGAAGCTGTAAGCATAGAGGACATGCCTGCACCCCATTGGACTTACCTGTGTGGGTTAAATCCGGGTTATTTGACAACCTATGGCGGTGATGGTTCTGCTCAGGCAGAGCAGTGCTGATGCTCCTCATAAAGCTGTCGCTGCTGTGAAGGTTCTAGGTGACATCACAATCCCTATGGTTACATACACGACAAAGCTGGGTTGTTGTTGTTTACACTCTGCAAGGCCTGTGGAAGTGAGTGACATCATAGCACTGTAGTTCTGAGGGTTCTAGATGGATGCAACAATCTCCTGTTGCTTCTATGAAGGCCATAATAGACGACATCACCAAACAGCTCCATAGTCACATACACAGCAAAGGAGAGATGTTGTTTACACCTAGTGATGTCAGTGGTATTGAGTGACATCACAGCACAGTGCTAAGGCTCCTGGGCCTGGACACAGCAGCGGCTGCAATATCTCAACGGAGAATACGTTTATATATATGTGTGTGTGTGCGCGTATATATATATATATATATATATATATATATATATATATATATATATTTCTCCGCCGAAATCACTTTTAAACCCATTTCCACCTTTTTTTCCCTTCTCTTCCTCTTACTTTTTTTTCACGTTTTTTTACGTTTTTCTCCTTTTCGCCTCTTTTCTGGGCGTATTATTCTTCTTTTTCTTCTTTTTTTTCGTCTAATGCATACCCCATCAGTGCAGCAATGCTTATTCAATACCGCCAGCAGATGGAGACACTGGGGGATAATTTTCTAAGGATTTATACTGATTTTTCCTGTCTGAATTTGTCGCACAGAAAGTTGCAGGCCAAATATGTGTGACATTTCTGCGACTTTAGCTTCTAGAGCATTTTTACAACATTATACATAGGTGCTGAATACATAAAAAGCGACTGTTCAGCGACAGACAAGTCGCATCGGCTGAAAGTAGGCCAGAATGTCAGTCCATGTTGGAGCAGGTTTAGATACAGTCTAAAGCATAGATCTCAAAGTCTGTGCACAGAATTTAGCAAGGGCCTCGCACCTTCTGATGCATCAGGTAGGTGCACTATAGCATAGCCTAACCCTCTGTACTTTGGTCTATATTGATGCGGGACATAGACAGCCAGCTGATGACCAATCCATTAGTGCAATGGATGGCTGGAAGCATTTGTCTTTGCCTTTGCAATACCACAGAAGCAATGCATGGTCAATGTACAGCAATGACACACCTGTGTGAACAGCCAGGAGACCCCCCCATGTTATGTTACATAGTTACATAGTTAGTACGGTCGAAAAAAGACATATGTCCATCAAGTTCAACCAGGGAATTAAGGGGTAGGGGTGTGGCGCGATATTGGGGAAGGGATGAGATTTTATATTTCTTCATAAGCATTAATCTTATTTTGTCAATTAGGAACATTCAGCACCCACCCGCTATCAAGGCAGCTGCCTATCATGTCATGCCCTACCTGCACAGGTGTGCTGGCTACTCAAATGATCCAATTAAGGAGGCCATTTAGTCAGCAGCAGCAGAAGTCCTGTGCCTGGACGCTCCAACAGCGGCCAGACACAAGCAGAAGCAGCAGAAGCAGCAGCAGCACCACCTTTTGTTTTTTGGCTGCAGCAGCAGCAGCAGCAGCAGCAAGGCCCACAGGGCTGGCTAGCTGGCTAGCCAGCAAGCAGGTAGCAATGAAAGTAGGAATCTTTCTTTTTAACCCTGTAAGGGGGTGGTGCACTGTACCCGAAGATACTGCCATATCGGGTCAATGCATAGGGCGACGGAAGCAAGCTTCGAAATCGGCCCCCGTTCTCAAAAATCCATTTAATATATGGTCCCCAGATAGGGGACGTATCAGATATTAAACTGATAAGAACAGATACTACACTTGATCTTAGCCAAAAGGCCGAGAAGCGATAACCGTGAAAGGGGCGGGCCCAACAAGGTCCCCTTCATGGGCACTATCACTGCTTGCTGTCAGGGAGGCTGCCAGACAATTTTCCATGCACACTCTGGGCTGGGGGGCAGTCAACCACCAGTACACACAGCAGAACCTAAACCCATACCATTATTGCTAAGCAGCAAGACAGGGGCCCATTGCACTCCCACGGGGCCTTTTTAAATGCAATCCATAACCCGGATTTGCCAGGAACCCTTCTTACTCCTCCTACTTGCATGTGACACTGGGCTTAGGATCTGCATAGGAAACACACACACAAGCACACACCTACCTTTGTTGCCTGCAGATGCCTCCTTGGCTGTCCCCAAACGGTATCAAACCAACACCCACGGGAAGCTGTAAGCATAGAGGACATGCCTGCACCCCATTGGACTTACCTGTGTGGGTTAAATCCGGGTTATTTGACAACCTATGGCGGTGATGGTTCTGCTCAGGCAGAGCAGTGCTGATGCTCCTCATAAAGCTGTCGCTGCTGTGAAGGTTCTAGGTGACATCACAATCCCTATGGTTACATACACGACAAAGCTGGGTTGTTGTTGTTTACACTCTGCAAGGCCTGTGGAAGTGAGTGACATCATAGCACTGTAGTTCTGAGGGTTCTAGATGGATGCAACAATCTCCTGTTGCTTCTATGAAGGCCATAATAGACGACATCACCAAACAGCTCCATAGTCACATACACAGCAAAGGAGAGATGTTGTTTACACCTAGTGATGTCAGTGGTATTGAGTGACATCACAGCACAGTGCTAAGGCTCCTGGGCCTGGACACAGCAGCGGCTGCAATATCTCAACGGAGAATACGTTTATATATATGTGTGTGTGTGCGCGTATATATATATATATATATATATATATATATATATATTTCTCCGCCGAAATCACTTTTAAACCCATTTCCACCTTTTTTTCCCTTCTCTTCCTCTTACTTTTTTTTCACGTTTTTTTACGTTTTTCTCCTTTTCGCCTCTTTTCTGGGCGTATTATTCTTCTTTTTCTTCTTTTTTTTCGTCTAATGCATACCCCATCAGTGCAGCAATGCTTATTCAATACCGCCAGCAGATGGAGACACTGGGGGATAATTTTCTAAGGATTTATACTGATTTTTCCTGTCTGAATTTGTCGCACAGAAAGTTGCAGGCCAAATATGTGTGACATTTCTGCGACTTTAGCTTCTAGAGCATTTTTACAACATTATACATAGGTGCTGAATACATAAAAAGCGACTGTTCAGCGACAGACAAGTCGCATCGGCTGAAAGTAGGCCAGAATGTCAGTCCATGTTGGAGCAGGTTTAGATACAGTCTAAAGCATAGATCTCAAAGTCTGTGCACAGAATTTAGCAAGGGCCTCGCACCTTCTGATGCATCAGGTAGGTGCACTATAGCATAGCCTAACCCTCTGTACTTTGGTCTATATTGATGCGGGACATAGACAGCCAGCTGATGACCAATCCATTAGTGCAATGGATGGCTGGAAGCATTTGTCTTTGCCTTTGCAATACCACAGAAGCAATGCATGGTCAATGTACAGCAATGACACACCTGTGTGAACAGCCAGGAGACCCCCCCATGTTATGTTACATAGTTACATAGTTAGTACGGTCGAAAAAAGACATATGTCCATCAAGTTCAACCAGGGAATTAAGGGGTAGGGGTGTGGCGCGATATTGGGGAAGGGATGAGATTTTATATTTCTTCATAAGCATTAATCTTATTTTGTCAATTAGGAACATTCAGCACCCACCCGCTATCAAGGCAGCTGCCTATCATGTCATGCCCTACCTGCACAGGTGTGCTGGCTACTCAAATGATCCAATTAAGGAGGCCATTTAGTCAGCAGCAGCAGAAGTCCTGTGCCTGGACGCTCCAACAGCGGCCAGACACAAGCAGAAGCAGCAGAAGCAGCAGCAGCACCACCTTTTGTTTTTTGGCTGCAGCAGCAGCAGCAGCAGCAGCAAGGCCCACAGGGCTGGCTAGCTGGCTAGCCAGCAAGCAGGTAGCAATGAAAGTAGGAATCTTTCTTTTTAACCCTGTAAGGGGGTGGTGCACTGTACCCGAAGATACTGCCATATCGGGTCAATGCATAGGGCGACGGAAGCAAGCTTCGAAATCGGCCCCCGTTCTCAAAAATCCATTTAATATATGGTCCCCAGATAGGGGACGTATCAGATATTAAACTGATAAGAACAGATACTACACTTGATCTTAGCCAAAAGGCCGAGAAGCGATAACCGTGAAAGGGGCGGGCCCAACAAGGTCCCCTTCATGGGCACTATCACTGCTTGCTGTCAGGGAGGCTGCCAGACAATTTTCCATGCACACTCTGGGCTGGGGGGCAGTCAACCACCAGTACACACAGCAGAACCTAAACCCATACCATTATTGCTAAGCAGCAAGACAGGGGCCCATTGCACTCCCACGGGGCCTTTTTAAATGCAATCCATAACCCGGATTTGCCAGGAACCCTTCTTACTCCTCCTACTTGCATGTGACACTGGGCTTAGGATCTGCATAGGAAACACACACACAAGCACACACCTACCTTTGTTGCCTGCAGATGCCTCCTTGGCTGTCCCCAAACGGTATCAAACCAACACCCACGGGAAGCTGTAAGCATAGAGGACATGCCTGCACCCCATTGGACTTACCTGTGTGGGTTAAATCCGGGTTATTTGACAACCTATGGCGGTGATGGTTCTGCTCAGGCAGAGCAGTGCTGATGCTCCTCATAAAGCTGTCGCTGCTGTGAAGGTTCTAGGTGACATCACAATCCCTATGGTTACATACACGACAAAGCTGGGTTGTTGTTGTTTACACTCTGCAAGGCCTGTGGAAGTGAGTGAATCATAGCACTGTAGTTCTGAGGGTTCTAGATGGATGCAACAATCTCCTGTTGCTTCTATGAAGGCCATAATAGACGACATCACCAAACAGCTCCATAGTCACATACACAGCAAAGGAGAGATGTTGTTTACACCTAGTGATGTCAGTGGTATTGAGTGACATCACAGCACAGTGCTAAGGCTCCTGGGCCTGGACACAGCAGCGGCTGCAATATCTCAACGGAGAATACGTTTATATATATGTGTGTGTGTGCGCGTATATATATATATATATATATATATATATATATATATATATATATATTCTCCGCCGAAATCACTTTTAAACCCATTTCCACCTTTTTTTCCCTTCTCTTCCTCTTACTTTTTTTTCACGTTTTTTTACGTTTTTCTCCTTTTCGCCTCTTTTCTGGGCGTATTATTCTTCTTTTTCTTCTTTTTTTTCGTCTAATGCATACCCCATCAGTGCAGCAATGCTTATTCAATACCGCCAGCAGATGGAGACACTGGGGGATAATTTTCTAAGGATTTATACTGATTTTTCCTGTCTGAATTTGTCGCACAGAAAGTTGCAGGCCAAATATGTGTGACATTTCTGCGACTTTAGCTTCTAGAGCATTTTTACAACATTATACATAGGTGCTGAATACATAAAAAGCGACTGTTCAGCGACAGACAAGTCGCATCGGCTGAAAGTAGGCCAGAATGTCAGTCCATGTTGGAGCAGGTTTAGATACAGTCTAAAGCATAGATCTCAAAGTCTGTGCACAGAATTTAGCAAGGGCCTCGCACCTTCTGATGCATCAGGTAGGTGCACTATAGCATAGCCTAACCCTCTGTACTTTGGTCTATATTGATGCGGGACATAGACAGCCAGCTGATGACCAATCCATTAGTGCAATGGATGGCTGGAAGCATTTGTCTTTGCCTTTGCAATACCACAGAAGCAATGCATGGTCAATGTACAGCAATGACACACCTGTGTGAACAGCCAGGAGACCCCCCCATGTTATGTTACATAGTTACATAGTTAGTACGGTCGAAAAAAGACATATGTCCATCAAGTTCAACCAGGGAATTAAGGGGTAGGGGTGTGGCGCGATATTGGGGAAGGGATGAGATTTTATATTTCTTCATAAGCATTAATCTTATTTTGTCAATTAGGAACATTCAGCACCCACCCGCTATCAAGGCAGCTGCCTATCATGTCATGCCCTACCTGCACAGGTGTGCTGGCTACTCAAATGATCCAATTAAGGAGGCCATTTAGTCAGCAGCAGCAGAAGTCCTGTGCCTGGACGCTCCAACAGCGGCCAGACACAAGCAGAAGCAGCAGCAGCACCACCTTTTGTTTTTTGGCTGCAGCAGCAGCAGCAGCAGCAGCAGCAAGGCCCACAGGGCTGGCTAGCTGGCTAGCCAGCAAGCAGGTAGCAATGAAAGTAGGAATCTTTCTTTTTAACCCTGTAAGGGGGTGGTGCACTGTACCCGAAGATACTGCCATATCGGGTCAATGCATAGGGCGACGGAAGCAAGCTTCGAAATCGGCCCCCGTTCTCAAAAATCCATTTAATATATGGTCCCCAGATAGGGGACGTATCAGATATTAAACTGATAAGAACAGATAAGGTTTCAACAAAATTTTATTGAATAAATAAGAAACCATACAGAATTTAAAATGCAAAATAATAAAAGGTTCACAAAAGTTTTAAAATACAAATAATAAAACCAGTTATAAAAGGAGAAAAAATAAAAATGGCAGGATAAAACATTATACAAATGTCATAAAAACTGATTATATTGTTATTTCGTTCCATAGAGGCAGACACCACATGGATGCTGCCTCGCTGGCCCCCAACTGTTTCTTGTCTCTTAGGTAATAGATGTACATCTCACTCAGGGCCAGCTTTATACAGTTTTTAACATCAATAAAATCATGTTTAAAAAGTAAGATGTTCCTAACTTTCCAGATGGCATTTTTAAAACAATTAATAATCATCCAGCAGATCATCTGCTGTTTAAAATTGGGGCAGTTAAAAAGACCGTAAAAGACACATTCGTGATTAAAATCTTTTAGGCCGCAGGCCCACTTCAAAAGTGGGCCTACCTTCCTCCAAAGCTCCCGTGCAAAAGGGCAGTTCCAAAATATGTGCAGCACCGTTTCGTCCACTCCGCAGCCATCTCTCGGGCACTTGGCTCTCGCCACCAGTCCTCGCCTGTGCTGGAACTCACGAGTAGGGAGGCACTGGTGGACGATTGCCCAGGCAAGATCCCTGTGTACATTCGCCAGAAACTTCCCGTACACGTTCCGCCATACCTTTTTGGATCTTGCCTGTGTGAAATTGGACACTGCCAGGGTAACCTCACTCCGCCTGAGGACCTTTGATACCTTTCTCTGGTCCCCCAGTATGTCAGGCTCCAAATCTTGGAGACCTAGGAGCCTGACTGTCTTTTCCAACACCACATAATGTTTTGGGGGACACAGAAGCACCGGAGCGTTCAGAGGGATGCGCAACCATCTTTTAAAAACCATGCCCGCAGCGTACCTTAAAAAGCAGCTAAAAATGCCATCGGATTTAATAATTTTAAAACAGAAACAGAAATACTTTATGTAAAAGAAAGTAAAAAGGTTAGGAACATCTTTCCCGCCATTATCTTTACTTTTGTACATAAAATCACGCTTTAATTTCTCCATTTTTGAACCCCATAAAAAAGTAAAAACAATTCTAGTTACTTTTTTAATGTATAAAATAGATGGAGGAAATACCATGGCAATGTATAGCATAATAGGGAGTAAAACCATCTTTATTATTAAAATCTTCCCCTCCATGGTAAGGTTTCTAAGATTCCACATTAAAATCTTCTTCTCCATCTTAGCTATAGCTGAATCCCAGTTAGGGCTCCCATCATTGACCTGGTTAAAAACAATACCTAAAACTTTAATTTGATCCTGTTGCATTGTGACTCCTGGGGTGATGGATGAATCCCAGGAGCCAATATAAAAACAGTCACATTTATCTGTGTTTAGCTTAAAACCAGAGACCTCGCAGAAATAGCTGGTGTTCCTCAATGCCCCCCTCATGGATGGAGAGTCCGGGCACAGTATGGTGACATCATCCATGTACCCCAACACCTTTAGATGGGTCCCTCCTCCACCAGGTATCGGTACGCCTCTTACTACCCGGTCTTTTCTGAGGAGGGCCATCAGTGGTTCGATTTCGCACATAAAAAGGAGTGGGGACAGGGGGCAGCCCTGTTTGACACCTGATAAAAGAGGAACACCGCTGGTTAAAAAGCCATTAACAGAGACTTGACTAAAACAGGATCGGTATAAAAGCATGATTCGGCTTAAAATCGTTTCAGGCACTGCCATCTTTTTAAGAACTAAAAACAGGTATTCATGGGAGACCCTATCAAAGGCTTTTTCAAAGTCTAAGGATAAAATTGCTACAGTTTGATTTCTATCCTTAAAATACCATAAAACATCTCTTAAAATATTTAGGGATTCAGCTATAGACCTTCCAGGTACCCCACAAACCTGATTTGGGTGAATTAATTTATGAATAAAAGGTTTAAAACGGACAGCTAATAACTTGGCTAAAACTTTATAATCGACATTTAAAAGTGTGATGGGGCGCCAATTTTTTAGCATATCCTTTTCACCCTTTTTAAAAAGTAATGATACAATCCCCCTCCTCCAGGAAGGGGGAAGTTCATTAACAATAAAAGTTTCTTTATACAATAAAACCATATCATCCTTTAAAATATCCCAAAAAGCTAAATAAAATTCGATGGGTAAACCATCTTCCCCAGGGGCCTTCCCACTAGAAAAACTTTTAAAAACAAATAAAAGTTCATCTAAGTTAAGATCACGGGATAAAACCTCCTGGTCTAAAACATCTAGCTTAAAATCAAGGGAATTAAGAACATGTTCTAAAAAGGATGGATTAAGATCTTTCTTATTAAAAAGAAGCTGGTAGAAGTTAAAAACTGCATCTAACATGCCTTTTGGAGTGGATTCACCCTCAAGGTTTTGGATGATATCCCTCCTATTCATCACTTTTTTAAAAAAGAAACGGGAACATTTCTCGCCCTCCTCCAGGTGCTGCACATGTGAGTTAAAAATGATTTGTTTCCCTTTCTTTTCTATGGCATGTTTTATTTCAGTTTTAAGGTTTAAAATATCATTTTCTACATCCATACCAGCTTCTTTCAATTTAAAAAGTACATTTAAACGCATGTTAAGAACATAAAACCACTGTTTTTCCATTTTTGCCTTCTTCTTACCTGCTTTGATAAAAAAAAATCTGATTTTAGATTTGGTGCCCTCCCACCAGTGCAGCATAGGCTCGTGGGGTTTTCTTTGTGATTGCCAGCACTGGTAGGTCCGCACAAACTCCTCTTTTATCCCAGGGTCCTCTAGGAGTGTGGTGTTTAATCTCCAGAGGCCCCTTTTTGCTTTTTGCTCCCCCTCTAGCTCCAGGACCACCAAGAGGAGCTTATGATCAGAGAAGATATTCTGCTCGAGCGTGCATTTCAGGGGTTTAAAAGCTCTAGAGGAAAAAATAAAATCGATTCTGGAGCTCACTCTTCCATTGGACCATGTGGCGCCCGGGTCCTCCGGCAAGAGATCCTTCCAGCAATCTTTCAAGTTAAAATCATCAATAAAATTTTTAAGCAGGTAAGAAGTGCGGTCTTTACGATTAATATCCCCACCCTGCCGGTGTTCCCCATCACGTATGCAGTTAAAATCACCTCCCACCAGCAGGGGGGAAGACCCAACACAAAACAGTGGTAAAATTTCAAATAGTTCTGCCCGCTCCTGTTTATCAGGAGGGGCATACACATTTAAAACACGAATTAAAAGTCCATTAAAATATAGATGAATTAAAAGAGCTCTGCCAGGCACAATCTCAGTTACTGTATGAATAGAAAAGGACTGGCCTCGGCAGAGCAGCCCAACACCCACAGAACGACAGTCATTTGCACCGGACCATATGGATGGGCCCAGCTTCCAGTCTTCTTTTAAGTCTTTATAGTCCATTTTACTAGGGATTCCACATTCTTGTAGCAGGCAAAGGTCAAAGTCACATGTCTCTAGATAAGAAAATAAAGCAGCCCTGCGATCAGGGCTCTTTAAGGACCTCACATTGAGTGAGGCAATTTTTACAGGGATAGGCATAGTTTATGGAGAGTCCGTGCTTGGAGAATCAAAGTCAATAATAAGCTGCGTACCGTCATCCCCCGCCTGCGGGGTCATCAGCTCCTTAATGTTCTGAGGGTCGGAGCTTGAGATCGATGATGCCCCGACCCTGAGCTCGCTCTCGTCCGAACTACGGCACGCCGCTTTCCTTTGAATGTCTTCCTCTTCTTCTTCTCTTTGTCTTTTAAATGTCATACTGCTGTCCATATCCTCTGTGTTGCTCTCACTCGATGTAATCTCTGGCCCCCGGCTGATGGATCTGCGTCTTCTTTCATCTTTTGACGACTGGAACTGCTGCACAGGGGCCTGTGAGGCCTCTTTTCCGGAACCTTTGCCGCTACCTTGGGAAGTTTTCATCGCTTGTTCCCCAGCAAGCGTTGCTGAGGACTGTTGCTCCAACTTCCCCATCGATCGACGATGGCCAGTTTTACCCACCGGGTCCACTGCTGGCGGGGCAGCAAACCCTGGTTTGGCGCCACTTGTCTTCTTGGCCCTGTCCTGTATAGGCGGAGTAACAGGACCGGGCTCAGACCTGGCCACCTGGCTCCCCTTCCGGCGGGCTTTCACCGGGGCCTCTTCGTCCGGAGCAGGGCGACCCTGGGCCAAGCCAGTACCTGGCTTATGCTGCAATTTTGGGTCCACCTCTGCCCCCACCGAGGCCCGTCGGCTGCCACCCGCCACAGGTGAGCCCCCTTCAGAAGTTTCGGCGGGCTCTTGAGCCAGGTAGGAAGTCGATCGACGTCTTTCAATTTCCCGGGCAGTAAACTCGATCACCCGCCCGGGCTTCGTGGAATCCCCATGGCCTCCCCCTAGCACTACCACCGGTGGGCCCCCCGATGGAGCACCAGAGGTCTTGGGCCTGGACCCATCAGTACCTGCCTTCTGGGGTTTGGGCATCTTAAAAAAGGACGTCTTTTGTCCTGTCCCCTCTTTGGGTGGGCCCAGCCTTGACCCACCCATCGTAGTTTTTGCTTTATGGGGACAGGAATTAAAATCATGATTTTCCTCTCCGCAGAGGTTACACCTTATCGTATGGCTACATCTTGAGGCTATGTGACCTTCTTGGCCACACCTATTGCAGCGAATCACACGCTCCGCGCCGCAGGTCTCCTGGGTGTGGCCAAACCTCAAGCAATTTCGGCAATACATAGGCATTTGAGGATAGAACAGGAAGCCCCGAACTCTCCCGATGGCAAAATTTGGGGGCGGATGGCAAAGACCCCCAATACCACCGGGATCCTTACGGAGCTTGACCCAGAACTTCCTCTTGCCGTTCCAGAACCGCACGGAGTTCAATATTTTGTTTGCGAATCGCACCTCTTCGCAGTATCGCCGAAGAAAAGTGGCTATATCCTCCGTGGTCACATGAGGGCTGTGCATAGCCACCACCAACGGTATATGTTCCTCACCATAGAGGAACTGGAACGAAAGACCGTCGAGTCGATCGTCCCTCTGGTCCGCACCAGACAAGGTTGCATAGATGTTATCGCAACACGCCGTGGCCGTGAAGGTGACGGTATACAGGCCACGGCTTTCCTGGTCATTTAGACACAGGATGTCCTCCCTATTGAGGCGGAAGTAGTCAAGAAGAATCACCTCCGCAATGAAGCGGAGGTTCTTCAACTGACGATGGCTCTCCGACACCTCTATGCGGATGGTATTTCGCATCGACATTTCCCCAGAGGGGAAAGCCCAGGAGAACGGCATCTTCCACACCCAGGGACTAAGCCCCTTCCCCAATAGCAGCAGGGGCTCGGAATCCCGCTATAAAAGCGGAACCCTTACCCAAGGCAGAGGTCGGGGGTACCCTAGGTGCTTCCGAAGCTACAGGTAACGCTCAACGTACCGAAAATGCCTTCTGAGACACAAGGTCCCAGAGACAGGGGGATCGCAACCCGTTGTCTGTGGACTAAGCCCGCTCCCCAATAGCAGCAAGGGGGTGAAGTCCCTCCGTAAGGAGAGACAATCCCCCAAGGCCAAGAAGCGGGGTACCACAGACACCTTCCGACCAGACCAAATGCAGATACTACACTTGATCTTAGCCAAAAGGCCGAGAAGCGATAACCGTGAAAGGGGCGGGCCCAACAAGGTCCCCTTCATGGGCACTATCACTGCTTGCTGTCAGGGAGGCTGCCAGACAATTTTCCATGCACACTCTGGGCTGGGGGGCAGTCAACCCTGGGGGGCAGTCAACCACCAGTACACACAGCAGAACCTAAACCCATACCATTATTGCTAAGCAGCAAGACAGGGGCCCATTGCACTCCCACGGGGCCTTTTTAAATGCAATCCATAACCCGGATTTGCCAGGAACCCTTCTTACTCCTACTTGCATGTGACACTGGGCTTAGGATCTGCATAGGAAACACACACACAAGCACACACCTACCTTTGTTGCCTGCAGATGCCTCCTTGGCTGTCCCCAAACGGTATCAAACCAACACCCACGGGAAGCTGTAAGCATAGAGGACATGCCTGCACCCCATTGGACTTACCTGTGTGGGTTAAATCCGGGTTATTTGACAACCTATGGCGGTGATGGTTCTGCTCAGGCAGAGCAGTGCTGATGCTCCTCATAAAGCTGTCGCTGCTGTGAAGGTTCTAGGTGACATCACAATCCCTATGGTTACATACACGACAAAGCTGGGTTGTTGTTGTTTACACTCTGCAAGGCCTGTGGAAGTGAGTGACATCATAGCACTGTAGTTCTGAGGGTTCTAGATGGATGCAACAATCTCCTGTTGCTTCTATGAAGGCCATAATAGACGACATCACCAAACAGCTCCATAGTCACATACACAGCAAAGGAGAGATGTTGTTTACACCTAGTGATGTCAGTGGTATTGAGTGACATCACAGCACAGTGCTAAGGCTCCTGGGCCTGGACACAGCAGCGGCTGCAATATCTCAACGGAGAATACGTTTATATATATGTGTGTGTGTGCGCGTATATATATATATATATATATATATATATATATATATATATATATATATCTCCGCCGAAATCACTTTTAAACCCATTTCCACCTTTTTTTCCCTTCTCTTCCTCTTACTTTTTTTTCACGTTTTTTTACGTTTTTCTCCTTTTCGCCTCTTTTCTGGGCGTATTATTCTTCTTTTTCTTCTTTTTTTTCGTCTAATGCATACCCCATCAGTGCAGCAATGCTTATTCAATACCGCCAGCAGATGGAGACACTGGGGGATAATTTTCTAAGGATTTATACTGATTTTTCCTGTCTGAATTTGTCGCACAGAAAGTTGCAGGCCAAATATGTGTGACATTTCTGCGACTTTAGCTTCTAGAGCATTTTTACAACATTATACATAGGTGCTGAATACATAAAAAGCGACTGTTCAGCGACAGACAAGTCGCATCGGCTGAAAGTAGGCCAGAATGTCAGTCCATGTTGGAGCAGGTTTAGATACAGTCTAAAGCATAGATCTCAAAGTCTGTGCACAGAATTTAGCAAGGGCCTCGCACCTTCTGATGCATCAGGTAGGTGCACTATAGCATAGCCTAACCCTCTGTACTTTGGTCTATATTGATGCGGGACATAGACAGCCAGCTGATGACCAATCCATTAGTGCAATGGATGGCTGGAAGCATTTGTCTTTGCCTTTGCAATACCACAGAAGCAATGCATGGTCAATGTACAGCAATGACACACCTGTGTGAACAGCCAGGAGACCCCCCCATGTTATGTTACATAGTTACATAGTTAGTACGGTCGAAAAAAGACATATGTCCATCAAGTTCAACCAGGGAATTAAGGGGTAGGGGTGTGGCGCGATATTGGGGAAGGGATGAGATTTTATATTTCTTCATAAGCATTAATCTTATTTTGTCAATTAGGAACATTCAGCACCCACCCGCTATCAAGGCAGCTGCCTATCATGTCATGCCCTACCTGCACAGGTGTGCTGGCTACTCAAATGATCCAATTAAGGAGGCCATTTAGTCAGCAGCAGCAGAAGTCCTGTGCCTGGACGCTCCAACAGCGGCCAGACACAAGCAGAAGCAGCAGAAGCAGCAGCAGCACCACCTTTTGTTTTTTGGCTGCAGCAGCAGCAGCAGCAGCAGCAGCAAGGCCCACAGGGCTGGCTAGCTGGCTAGCCAGCAAGCAGGTAGCAATGAAAGTAGGAATCTTTCTTTTTAACCCTGTAAGGGGGTGGTGCACTGTACCCGAAGATACTGCCATATCGGGTCAATGCATAGGGCGACGGAAGCAAGCTTCGAAATCGGCCCCCGTTCTCAAAAATCCATTTAATATATGGTCCCCAGATAGGGGACGTATCAGATATTAAACTGATAAGAACAGATACTACACTTGATCTTAGCCAAAAGGCCGAGAAGCGATAACCGTGAAAGGGGCGGGCCCAACAAGGTCCCCTTCATGGGCACTATCACTGCTTGCTGTCAGGGAGGCTGCCAGACAATTTTCCATGCACACTCTGGGCTGGGGGGCAGTCAACCACCAGTACACACAGCAGAACCTAAACCCATACCATTATTGCTAAGCAGCAAGACAGGGGCCCATTGCACTCCCACGGGGCCTTTTTAAATGCAATCCATAACCCGGATTTGCCAGGAACCCTTCTTACTCCTCCTACTTGCATGTGACACTGGGCTTAGGATCTGCATAGGAAACACACACACAAGCACACACCTACCTTTGTTGCCTGCAGATGCCTCCTTGGCTGTCCCCAAACGGTATCAAACCAACACCCACGGGAAGCTGTAAGCATAGAGGACATGCCTGCACCCCATTGGACTTACCTGTGTGGGTTAAATCCGGGTTATTTGACAACCTATGGCGGTGATGGTTCTGCTCAGGCAGAGCAGTGCTGATGCTCCTCATAAAGCTGTCGCTGCTGTGAAGGTTCTAGGTGACATCACAATCCCTATGGTTACATACACGACAAAGCTGGGTTGTTGTTGTTTACACTCTGCAAGGCCTGTGGAAGTGAGTGACATCATAGCACTGTAGTTCTGAGGGTTCTAGATGGATGCAACAATCTCCTGTTGCTTCTATGAAGGCCATAATAGACGACATCACCAAACAGCTCCATAGTCACATACACAGCAAAGGAGAGATGTTGTTTACACCTAGTGATGTCAGTGGTATTGAGTGACATCACAGCACAGTGCTAAGGCTCCTGGGCCTGGACACAGCAGCGGCTGCAATATCTCAACGGAGAATACGTTTATATATATGTGTGTGTGTGCGCGTATATATATATATATATATATATATATATATATATATATATATATATTTCTCCGCCGAAATCACTTTTAAACCCATTTCCACCTTTTTTTCCCTTCTCTTCCTCTTACTTTTTTTTCACGTTTTTTTACGTTTTTCTCCTTTTCGCCTCTTTTCTGGGCGTATTATTCTTCTTTTTCTTCTTTTTTTTCGTCTAATGCATACCCCATCAGTGCAGCAATGCTTATTCAATACCGCCAGCAGATGGAGACACTGGGGGATAATTTTCTAAGGATTTATACTGATTTTTCCTGTCTGAATTTGTCGCACAGAAAGTTGCAGGCCAAATATGTGTGACATTTCTGCGACTTTAGCTTCTAGAGCATTTTTACAACATTATACATAGGTGCTGAATACATAAAAAGCGACTGTTCAGCGACAGACAAGTCGCATCGGCTGAAAGTAGGCCAGAATGTCAGTCCATGTTGGAGCAGGTTTAGATACAGTCTAAAGCATAGATCTCAAAGTCTGTGCACAGAATTTAGCAAGGGCCTCGCACCTTCTGATGCATCAGGTAGGTGCACTATAGCATAGCCTAACCCTCTGTACTTTGGTCTATATTGATGCGGGACATAGACAGCCAGCTGATGACCAATCCATTAGTGCAATGGATGGCTGGAAGCATTTGTCTTTGCCTTTGCAATACCACAGAAGCAATGCATGGTCAATGTACAGCAATGACACACCTGTGTGAACAGCCAGGAGACCCCCCCATGTTATGTTACATAGTTACATAGTTAGTACGGTCGAAAAAAGACATATGTCCATCAAGTTCAACCAGGGAATTAAGGGGTAGGGGTGTGGCGCGATATTGGGGAAGGGATGAGATTTTATATTTCTTCATAAGCATTAATCTTATTTTGTCAATTAGGAACATTCAGCACCCACCCGCTATCAAGGCAGCTGCCTATCATGTCATGCCCTACCTGCACAGGTGTGCTGGCTACTCAAATGATCCAATTAAGGAGGCCATTTAGTCAGCAGCAGCAGAAGTCCTGTGCCTGGACGCTCCAACAGCGGCCAGACACAAGCAGAAGCAGCAGAAGCAGCAGCAGCACCACCTTTTGTTTTTTGGCTGCAGCAGCAGCAGCAGCAGCAGCAAGGCCCACAGGGCTGGCTAGCTGGCTAGCCAGCAAGCAGGTAGCAATGAAAGTAGGAATCTTTCTTTTTAACCCTGTAAGGGGGTGGTGCACTGTACCCGAAGATACTGCCATATCGGGTCAATGCATAGGGCGACGGAAGCAAGCTTCGAAATCGGCCCCCGTTCTCAAAAATCCATTTAATATATGGTCCCCAGATAGGGGACGTATCAGATATTAAACTGATAAGAACAGATACTACACTTGATCTTAGCCAAAAGGCCGAGAAGCGATAACCGTGAAAGGGGCGGGCCCAACAAGGTCCCCTTCATGGGCACTATCACTGCTTGCTGTCAGGGAGGCTGCCAGACAATTTTCCATGCACACTCTGGGCTGGGGGGCAGTCAACCACCAGTACACACAGCAGAACCTAAACCCATACCATTATTGCTAAGCAGCAAGACAGGGGCCCATTGCACTCCCACGGGGCCTTTTTAAATGCAATCCATAACCCGGATTTGCCAGGAACCCTTCTTACTCCTCCTACTTGCATGTGACACTGGGCTTAGGATCTGCATAGGAAACACACACACAAGCACACACCTACCTTTGTTGCCTGCAGATGCCTCCTTGGCTGTCCCCAAACGGTATCAAACCAACACCCACGGGAAGCTGTAAGCATAGAGGACATGCCTGCACCCCATTGGACTTACCTGTGTGGGTTAAATCCGGGTTATTTGACAACCTATGGCGGTGATGGTTCTGCTCAGGCAGAGCAGTGCTGATGCTCCTCATAAAGCTGTCGCTGCTGTGAAGGTTCTAGGTGACATCACAATCCCTATGGTTACATACACGACAAAGCTGGGTTGTTGTTGTTTACACTCTGCAAGGCCTGTGGAAGTGAGTGACATCATAGCACTGTAGTTCTGAGGGTTCTAGATGGATGCAACAATCTCCTGTTGCTTCTATGAAGGCCATAATAGACGACATCACCAAACAGCTCCATAGTCACATACACAGCAAAGGAGAGATGTTGTTTACACCTAGTGATGTCAGTGGTATTGAGTGACATCACAGCACAGTGCTAAGGCTCCTGGGCCTGGACACAGCAGCGGCTGCAATATCTCAACGGAGAATACGTTTATATATATGTGTGTGTGTGCGCGTATATATATATATATATATATATATATATATATATATATATATATTTCTCCGCCGAAATCACTTTTAAACCCATTTCCACCTTTTTTTCCCTTCTCTTCCTCTTACTTTTTTTTCACGTTTTTTTACGTTTTTCTCCTTTTCGCCTCTTTTCTGGGCGTATTATTCTTCTTTTTCTTCTTTTTTTTCGTCTAATGCATACCCCATCAGTGCAGCAATGCTTATTCAATACCGCCAGCAGATGGAGACACTGGGGGATAATTTTCTAAGGATTTATACTGATTTTTCCTGTCTGAATTTGTCGCACAGAAAGTTGCAGGCCAAATATGTGTGACATTTCTGCGACTTTAGCTTCTAGAGCATTTTTACAACATTATACATAGGTGCTGAATACATAAAAAGCGACTGTTCAGCGACAGACAAGTCGCATCGGCTGAAAGTAGGCCAGAATGTCAGTCCATGTTGGAGCAGGTTTAGATACAGTCTAAAGCATAGATCTCAAAGTCTGTGCACAGAATTTAGCAAGGGCCTCGCACCTTCTGATGCATCAGGTAGGTGCACTATAGCATAGCCTAACCCTCTGTACTTTGGTCTATATTGATGCGGGACATAGACAGCCAGCTGATGACCAATCCATTAGTGCAATGGATGGCTGGAAGCATTTGTCTTTGCCTTTGCAATACCACAGAAGCAATGCATGGTCAATGTACAGCAATGACACACCTGTGTGAACAGCCAGGAGACCCCCCCATGTTATGTTACATAGTTACATAGTTAGTACGGTCGAAAAAAGACATATGTCCATCAAGTTCAACCAGGGAATTAAGGGGTAGGGGTGTGGCGCGATATTGGGGAAGGGATGAGATTTTATATTTCTTCATAAGCATTAATCTTATTTTGTCAATTAGGAACATTCAGCACCCACCCGCTATCAAGGCAGCTGCCTATCATGTCATGCCCTACCTGCACAGGTGTGCTGGCTACTCAAATGATCCAATTAAGGAGGCCATTTAGTCAGCAGCAGCAGAAGTCCTGTGCCTGGACGCTCCAACAGCGGCCAGACACAAGCAGAAGCAGCAGAAGCAGCAGCAGCACCACCTTTTGTTTTTTGGCTGCAGCAGCAGCAGCAGCAGCAGCAGCAAGGCCCACAGGGCTGGCTAGCTGGCTAGCCAGCAAGCAGGTAGCAATGAAAGTAGGAATCTTTCTTTTTAACCCTGTAAGGGGGTGGTGCACTGTACCCGAAGATACTGCCATATCGGGTCAATGCATAGGGCGACGGAAGCAAGCTTCGAAATCGGCCCCCGTTCTCAAAAATCCATTTAATATATGGTCCCCAGATAGGGGACGTATCAGATATTAAACTGATAAGAACAGATACTACACTTGATCTTAGCCAAAAGGCCGAGAAGCGATAACCGTGAAAGGGGCGGGCCCAACAAGGTCCCCTTCATGGGCACTATCACTGCTTGCTGTCAGGGAGGCTGCCAGACAATTTTCCATGCACACTCTGGGCTGGGGGGCAGTCAACCACCAGTACACACAGCAGAACCTAAACCCATACCATTATTGCTAAGCAGCAAGACAGGGGCCCATTGCACTCCCACGGGGCCTTTTTAAATGCAATCCATAACCCGGATTTGCCAGGAACCCTTCTTACTCCTCCTACTTGCATGTGACACTGGGCTTAGGATCTGCATAGGAAACACACACACAAGCACACACCTACCTTTGTTGCCTGCAGATGCCTCCTTGGCTGTCCCCAAACGGTATCAAACCAACACCCACGGGAAGCTGTAAGCATAGAGGACATGCCTGCACCCCATTGGACTTACCTGTGTGGGTTAAATCCGGGTTATTTGACAACCTATGGCGGTGATGGTTCTGCTCAGGCAGAGCAGTGCTGATGCTCCTCATAAAGCTGTCGCTGCTGTGAAGGTTCTAGGTGACATCACAATCCCTATGGTTACATACACGACAAAGCTGGGTTGTTGTTGTTTACACTCTGCAAGGCCTGTGGAAGTGAGTGACATCATAGCACTGTAGTTCTGAGGGTTCTAGATGGATGCAACAATCTCCTGTTGCTTCTATGAAGGCCATAATAGACGACATCACCAAACAGCTCCATAGTCACATACACAGCAAAGGAGAGATGTTGTTTACACCTAGTGATGTCAGTGGTATTGAGTGACATCACAGCACAGTGCTAAGGCTCCTGGGCCTGGACACAGCAGCGGCTGCAATATCTCAACGGAGAATACGTTTATATATATGTGTGTGTGTGCGCGTATATATATATATATATATATATATATATATATATATATATATATATTCTCCGCCGAAATCACTTTTAAACCCATTTCCACCTTTTTTTCCCTTCTCTTCCTCTTACTTTTTTTTCACGTTTTTTTACGTTTTTCTCCTTTTCGCCTCTTTTCTGGGCGTATTATTCTTCTTTTTCTTCTTTTTTTTCGTCTAATGCATACCCCATCAGTGCAGCAATGCTTATTCAATACCGCCAGCAGATGGAGACACTGGGGGATAATTTTCTAAGGATTTATACTGATTTTTCCTGTCTGAATTTGTCGCACAGAAAGTTGCAGGCCAAATATGTGTGACATTTCTGCGACTTTAGCTTCTAGAGCATTTTTACAACATTATACATAGGTGCTGAATACATAAAAAGCGACTGTTCAGCGACAGACAAGTCGCATCGGCTGAAAGTAGGCCAGAATGTCAGTCCATGTTGGAGCAGGTTTAGATACAGTCTAAAGCATAGATCTCAAAGTCTGTGCACAGAATTTAGCAAGGGCCTCGCACCTTCTGATGCATCAGGTAGGTGCACTATAGCATAGCCTAACCCTCTGTACTTTGGTCTATATTGATGCGGGACATAGACAGCCAGCTGATGACCAATCCATTAGTGCAATGGATGGCTGGAAGCATTTGTCTTTGCCTTTGCAATACCACAGAAGCAATGCATGGTCAATGTACAGCAATGACACACCTGTGTGAACAGCCAGGAGACCCCCCCATGTTATGTTACATAGTTACATAGTTAGTACGGTCGAAAAAAGACATATGTCCATCAAGTTCAACCAGGGAATTAAGGGGTAGGGGTGTGGCGCGATATTGGGGAAGGGATGAGATTTTATATTTCTTCATAAGCATTAATCTTATTTTGTCAATTAGGAACATTCAGCACCCACCCGCTATCAAGGCAGCTGCCTATCATGTCATGCCCTACCTGCACAGGTGTGCTGGCTACTCAAATGATCCAATTAAGGAGGCCATTTAGTCAGCAGCAGCAGAAGTCCTGTGCCTGGACGCTCCAACAGCGGCCAGACACAAGCAGAAGCAGCAGAAGCAGCAGCAGCAGCACCACCTTTTGTTTTTTGGCTGCAGCAGCAGCAGCAGCAGCAGCAAGGCCCACAGGGCTGGCTAGCTGGCTAGCCAGCAAGCAGGTAGCAATGAAAGTAGGAATCTTTCTTTTTAACCCTGTAAGGGGGTGGTGCACTGTACCCGAAGATACTGCCATATCGGGTCAATGCATAGGGCGACGGAAGCAAGCTTCGAAATCGGCCCCCGTTCTCAAAAATCCATTTAATATATGGTCCCCAGATAGGGGAACGTATCAGATATTAAACTGATAAGAACAGATACTACACTTGATCTTAGCCAAAAGGCCGAGAAGCGATAACCGTGAAAGGGGCGGGCCCAACAAGGTCCCCTTCATGGGCACTATCACTGCTTGCTGTCAGGGAGGCTGCCAGACAATTTTCCATGCACACTCTGGGCTGGGGGGCAGTCAACCACCAGTACACACAGCAGAACCTAAACCCATACCATTATTGCTAAGCAGCAAGACAGGGGCCCATTGCACTCCCACGGGGCCTTTTTAAATGCAATCCATAACCCGGATTTGCCAGGAACCCTTCTTACTCCTCCTACTTGCATGTGACACTGGGCTTAGGATCTGCATAGGAAACACACACACAAGCACACACCTACCTTTGTTGCCTGCAGATGCCTCCTTGGCTGTCCCCAAACGGTATCAAACCAACACCCACGGGAAGCTGTAAGCATAGAGGACATGCCTGCACCCCATTGGACTTACCTGTGTGGGTTAAATCCGGGTTATTTGACAACCTATGGCGGTGATGGTTCTGCTCAGGCAGAGCAGTGCTGATGCTCCTCATAAAGCTGTCGCTGCTGTGAAGGTTCTAGGTGACATCACAATCCCTATGGTTACATACACGACAAAGCTGGGTTGTTGTTGTTTACACTCTGCAAGGCCTGTGGAAGTGAGTGACATCATAGCACTGTAGTTCTGAGGGTTCTAGATGGATGCAACAATCTCCTGTTGCTTCTATGAAGGCCATAATAGACGACATCACCAAACAGCTCCATAGTCACATACACAGCAAAGGAGAGATGTTGTTTACACCTAGTGATGTCAGTGGTATTGAGTGACATCACAGCACAGTGCTAAGGCTCCTGGGCCTGGACACAGCAGCGGCTGCAATATCTCAACGGAGAATACGTTTATATATATGTGTGTGTGTGCGCGTATATATATATATATATATATATATATATATATATATATATATATATTCTCCGCCGAAATCACTTTTAAACCCATTTCCACCTTTTTTTCCCTTCTCTTCCTCTTACTTTTTTTTCACGTTTTTTTACGTTTTTCTCCTTTTCGCCTCTTTTCTGGGCGTATTATTCTTCTTTTTCTTCTTTTTTTTCGTCTAATGCATACCCCATCAGTGCAGCAATGCTTATTCAATACCGCCAGCAGATGGAGACACTGGGGGATAATTTTCTAAGGATTTATACTGATTTTTCCTGTCTGAATTTGTCGCACAGAAAGTTGCAGGCCAAATATGTGTGACATTTCTGCGACTTTAGCTTCTAGAGCATTTTTACAACATTATACATAGGTGCTGAATACATAAAAAGCGACTGTTCAGCGACAGACAAGTCGCATCGGCTGAAAGTAGGCCAGAATGTCAGTCCATGTTGGAGCAGGTTTAGATACAGTCTAAAGCATAGATCTCAAAGTCTGTGCACAGAATTTAGCAAGGGCCTCGCACCTTCTGATGCATCAGGTAGGTGCACTATAGCATAGCCTAACCCTCTGTACTTTGGTCTATATTGATGCGGGACATAGACAGCCAGCTGATGACCAATCCATTAGTGCAATGGATGGCTGGAAGCATTTGTCTTTGCCTTTGCAATACCACAGAAGCAATGCATGGTCAATGTACAGCAATGACACACCTGTGTGAACAGCCAGGAGACCCCCCCATGTTATGTTACATAGTTACATAGTTAGTACGGTCGAAAAAAGACATATGTCCATCAAGTTCAACCAGGGAATTAAGGGGTAGGGGTGTGGCGCGATATTGGGGAAGGGATGAGATTTTATATTTCTTCATAAGCATTAATCTTATTTTGTCAATTAGGAACATTCAGCACCCACCCGCTATCAAGGCAGCTGCCTATCATGTCATGCCCTACCTGCACAGGTGTGCTGGCTACTCAAATGATCCAATTAAGGAGGCCATTTAGTCAGCAGCAGCAGAAGTCCTGTGCCTGGACGCTCCAACAGCGGCCAGACACAAGCAGAAGCAGCAGAAGCAGCAGCAGCAGCACCACCTTTTGTTTTTTGGCTGCAGCAGCAGCAGCAGCAGCAGCAAGGCCCACAGGGCTGGCTAGCTGGCTAGCCAGCAAGCAGGTAGCAATGAAAGTAGGAATCTTTCTTTTTAACCCTGTAAGGGGGTGGTGCACTGTACCCGAAGATACTGCCATATCGGGTCAATGCATAGGGCGACGGAAGCAAGCTTCGAAATCGGCCCCCGTTCTCAAAAATCCATTTAATATATGGTCCCCAGATAGGGGACGTATCAGATATTAAACTGATAAGAACAGATACTACACTTGATCTTAGCCAAAAGGCCGAGAAGCGATAACCGTGAAAGGGGCGGGCCCAACAAGGTCCCCTTCATGGGCACTATCACTGCTTGCTGTCAGGGAGGCTGCCAGACAATTTTCCATGCACACTCTGGGCTGGGGGGCAGTCAACCACCAGTACACACAGCAGAACCTAAACCCATACCATTATTGCTAAGCAGCAAGACAGGGGCCCATTGCACTCCCACGGGGCCTTTTTAAATGCAATCCATAACCCGGATTTGCCAGGAACCCTTCTTACTCCTCCTACTTGCATGTGACACTGGGCTTAGGATCTGCATAGGAAACACACACACAAGCACACACCTACCTTTGTTGCCCAGATGCCTCCTTGGCTGTCCCCAAACGGTATCAAACCAACACCCACGGGAAGCTGTAAGCATAGAGGACATGCCTGCACCCCATTGGACTTACCTGTGTGGGTTAAATCCGGGTTATTTGACAACCTATGGCGGTGATGGTTCTGCTCAGGCAGAGCAGTGCTGATGCTCCTCATAAAGCTGTCGCTGCTGTGAAGGTTCTAGGTGACATCACAATCCCTATGGTTACATACACGACAAAGCTGGGTTGTTGTTGTTTACACTCTGCAAGGCCTGTGGAAGTGAGTGACATCATAGCACTGTAGTTCTGAGGGTTCTAGATGGATGCAACAATCTCCTGTTGCTTCTATGAAGGCCATAATAGACGACATCACCAAACAGCTCCATAGTCACATACACAGCAAAGGAGAGATGTTGTTTACACCTAGTGATGTCAGTGGTATTGAGTGACATCACAGCACAGTGCTAAGGCTCCTGGGCCTGGACACAGCAGCGGCTGCAATATCTCAACGGAGAATACGTTTATATATATGTGTGTGTGTGCGCGTATATATATATATATATATATATATATATATATATATATATATATATTTCTCCGCCGAAATCACTTTTAAACCCATTTCCACCTTTTTTTCCCTTCTCTTCCTCTTACTTTTTTTTCACGTTTTTTTACGTTTTTCTCCTTTTCGCCTCTTTTCTGGGCGTATTATTCTTCTTTTTCTTCTTTTTTTTCGTCTAATGCATACCCCATCAGTGCAGCAATGCTTATTCAATACCGCCAGCAGATGGAGACACTGGGGGATAATTTTCTAAGGATTTATACTGATTTTTCCTGTCTGAATTTGTCGCACAGAAAGTTGCAGGCCAAATATGTGTGACATTTCTGCGACTTTAGCTTCTAGAGCATTTTTACAACATTATACATAGGTGCTGAATACATAAAAAGCGACTGTTCAGCGACAGACAAGTCGCATCGGCTGAAAGTAGGCCAGAATGTCAGTCCATGTTGGAGCAGGTTTAGATACAGTCTAAAGCATAGATCTCAAAGTCTGTGCACAGAATTTAGCAAGGGCCTCGCACCTTCTGATGCATCAGGTAGGTGCACTATAGCATAGCCTAACCCTCTGTACTTTGGTCTATATTGATGCGGGACATAGACAGCCAGCTGATGACCAATCCATTAGTGCAATGGATGGCTGGAAGCATTTGTCTTTGCCTTTGCAATACCACAGAAGCAATGCATGGTCAATGTACAGCAATGACACACCTGTGTGAACAGCCAGGAGACCCCCCCATGTTATGTTACATAGTTACATAGTTAGTACGGTCGAAAAAAGACATATGTCCATCAAGTTCAACCAGGGAATTAAGGGGTAGGGGTGTGGCGCGATATTGGGGAAGGGATGAGATTTTATATTTCTTCATAAGCATTAATCTTATTTTGTCAATTAGGAACATTCAGCACCCACCCGCTATCAAGGCAGCTGCCTATCATGTCATGCCCTACCTGCACAGGTGTGCTGGCTACTCAAATGATCCAATTAAGGAGGCCATTTAGTCAGCAGCAGCAGAAGTCCTGTGCCTGGACGCTCCAACAGCGGCCAGACACAAGCAGAAGCAGCAGAAGCAGCAGCAGCACCACCTTTTGTTTTTTGGCTGCAGCAGCAGCAGCAGCAGCAGCAAGGCCCACAGGGCTGGCTAGCTGGCTAGCCAGCAAGCAGGTAGCAATGAAAGTAGGAATCTTTCTTTTTAACCCTGTAAGGGGGTGGTGCACTGTACCCGAAGATACTGCCATATCGGGTCAATGCATAGGGCGACGGAAGCAAGCTTCGAAATCGGCCCCCGTTCTCAAAAATCCATTTAATATATGGTCCCCAGATAGGGGACGTATCAGATATTAAACTGATAAGAACAGATACTACACTTGATCTTAGCCAAAAGGCCGAGAAGCGATAACCGTGAAAGGGGCGGGCCCAACAAGGTCCCCTTCATGGGCACTATCACTGCTTGCTGTCAGGGAGGCTGCCAGACAATTTTCCATGCACACTCTGGGCTGGGGGGCAGTCAACCACCAGTACACACAGCAGAACCTAAACCCATACCATTATTGCTAAGCAGCAAGACAGGGGCCCATTGCACTCCCACGGGGCCTTTTTAAATGCAATCCATAACCCGGATTTGCCAGGAACCCTTCTTACTCCTCCTACTTGCATGTGACACTGGGCTTAGGATCTGCATAGGAAACACACACACAAGCACACACCTACCTTTGTTGCCTGCAGATGCCTCCTTGGCTGTCCCCAAACGGTATCAAACCAACACCCACGGGAAGCTGTAAGCATAGAGGACATGCCTGCACCCCATTGGACTTACCTGTGTGGGTTAAATCCGGGTTATTTGACAACCTATGGCGGTGATGGTTCTGCTCAGGCAGAGCAGTGCTGATGCTCCTCATAAAGCTGTCGCTGCTGTGAAGGTTCTAGGTGACATCACAATCCCTATGGTTACATACACGACAAAGCTGGGTTGTTGTTGTTTACACTCTGCAAGGCCTGTGGAAGTGAGTGACATCATAGCACTGTAGTTCTGAGGGTTCTAGATGGATGCAACAATCTCCTGTTGCTTCTATGAAGGCCATAATAGACGACATCACCAAACAGCTCCATAGTCACATACACAGCAAAGGAGAGATGTTGTTTACACCTAGTGATGTCAGTGGTATTGAGTGACATCACAGCACAGTGCTAAGGCTCCTGGGCCTGGACACAGCAGCGGCTGCAATATCTCAACGGAGAATACGTTTATATATATGTGTGTGTGTGCGCGTATATATATATATATATATATATATATATATATATATATATATATTTCTCCGCCGAAATCACTTTTAAACCCATTTCCACCTTTTTTTCCCTTCTCTTCCTCTTACTTTTTTTTCACGTTTTTTTACGTTTTTCTCCTTTTCGCCTCTTTTCTGGGCGTATTATTCTTCTTTTTCTTCTTTTTTTTCGTCTAATGCATACCCCATCAGTGCAGCAATGCTTATTCAATACCGCCAGCAGATGGAGACACTGGGGGATAATTTTCTAAGGATTTATACTGATTTTTCCTGTCTGAATTTGTCGCACAGAAAGTTGCAGGCCAAATATGTGTGACATTTCTGCGACTTTAGCTTCTAGAGCATTTTTACAACATTATACATAGGTGCTGAATACATAAAAAGCGACTGTTCAGCGACAGACAAGTCGCATCGGCTGAAAGTAGGCCAGAATGTCAGTCCATGTTGGAGCAGGTTTAGATACAGTCTAAAGCATAGATCTCAAAGTCTGTGCACAGAATTTAGCAAGGGCCTCGCACCTTCTGATGCATCAGGTAGGTGCACTATAGCATAGCCTAACCCTCTGTACTTTGGTCTATATTGATGCGGGACATAGACAGCCAGCTGATGACCAATCCATTAGTGCAATGGATGGCTGGAAGCATTTGTCTTTGCCTTTGCAATACCACAGAAGCAATGCATGGTCAATGTACAGCAATGACACACCTGTGTGAACAGCCAGGAGACCCCCCCATGTTATGTTACATAGTTACATAGTTAGTACGGTCGAAAAAAGACATATGTCCATCAAGTTCAACCAGGGAATTAAGGGGTAGGGGTGTGGCGCGATATTGGGGAAGGGATGAGATTTTATATTTCTTCATAAGCATTAATCTTATTTTGTCAATTAGGAACATTCAGCACCCACCCGCTATCAAGGCAGCTGCCTATCATGTCATGCCCTACCTGCACAGGTGTGCTGGCTACTCAAATGATCCAATTAAGGAGGCCATTTAGTCAGCAGCAGCAGAAGTCCTGTGCCTGGACGCTCCAACAGCGGCCAGACACAAGCAGAAGCAGCAGAAGCAGCAGCAGCACCACCTTTTGTTTTTTGGCTGCAGCAGCAGCAGCAGCAGCAGCAAGGCCCACAGGGCTGGCTAGCTGGCTAGCCAGCAAGCAGGTAGCAATGAAAGTAGGAATCTTTCTTTTTAACCCTGTAAGGGGGTGGTGCACTGTACCCGAAGATACTGCCATATCGGGTCAATGCATAGGGCGACGGAAGCAAGCTTCGAAATCGGCCCCCGTTCTCAAAAATCCATTTAATATATGGTCCCCAGATAGGGGACGTATCAGATATTAAACTGATAAGAACAGATACTACACTTGATCTTAGCCAAAAGGCCGAGAAGCGATAACCGTGAAAGGGGCGGGCCCAACAAGGTCCCCTTCATGGGCACTATCACTGCTTGCTGTCAGGGAGGCTGCCAGACAATTTTCCATGCACACTCTGGGCTGGGGGGCAGTCAACCACCAGTACACACAGCAGAACCTAAACCCATACCATTATTGCTAAGCAGCAAGACAGGGGCCCATTGCACTCCCACGGGGCCTTTTTAAATGCAATCCATAACCCGGATTTGCCAGGAACCCTTCTTACTCCTCCTACTTGCATGTGACACTGGGCTTAGGATCTGCATAGGAAACACACACACAAGCACACACCTACCTTTGTTGCCTGCAGATGCCTCCTTGGCTGTCCCCAAACGGTATCAAACCAACACCCACGGGAAGCTGTAAGCATAGAGGACATGCCTGCACCCCATTGGACTTACCTGTGTGGGTTAAATCCGGGTTATTTGACAACCTATGGCGGTGATGGTTCTGCTCAGGCAGAGCAGTGCTGATGCTCCTCATAAAGCTGTCGCTGCTGTGAAGGTTCTAGGTGACATCACAATCCCTATGGTTACATACACGACAAAGCTGGGTTGTTGTTGTTTACACTCTGCAAGGCCTGTGGAAGTGAGTGACATCATAGCACTGTAGTTCTGAGGGTTCTAGATGGATGCAACAATCTCCTGTTGCTTCTATGAAGGCCATAATAGACGACATCACCAAACAGCTCCATAGTCACATACACAGCAAAGGAGAGATGTTGTTTACACCTAGTGATGTCAGTGGTATTGAGTGACATCACAGCACAGTGCTAAGGCTCCTGGGCCTGGACACAGCAGCGGCTGCAATATCTCAACGGAGAATACGTTTATATATATGTGTGTGTGTGCGCGTATATATATATATATATATATATATATATATATATATATATATATATTCTCCGCCGAAATCACTTTTAAACCCATTTCCACCTTTTTTTCCCTTCTCTTCCTCTTACTTTTTTTTCACGTTTTTTTACGTTTTTCTCCTTTTCGCCTCTTTTCTGGGCGTATTATTCTTCTTTTTCTTCTTTTTTTTCGTCTAATGCATACCCCATCAGTGCAGCAATGCTTATTCAATACCGCCAGCAGATGGAGACACTGGGGGATAATTTTCTAAGGATTTATACTGATTTTTCCTGTCTGAATTTGTCGCACAGAAAGTTGCAGGCCAAATATGTGTGACATTTCTGCGACTTTAGCTTCTAGAGCATTTTTACAACATTATACATAGGTGCTGAATACATAAAAAGCGACTGTTCAGCGACAGACAAGTCGCATCGGCTGAAAGTAGGCCAGAATGTCAGTCCATGTTGGAGCAGGTTTAGATACAGTCTAAAGCATAGATCTCAAAGTCTGTGCACAGAATTTAGCAAGGGCCTCGCACCTTCTGATGCATCAGGTAGGTGCACTATAGCATAGCCTAACCCTCTGTACTTTGGTCTATATTGATGCGGGACATAGACAGCCAGCTGATGACCAATCCATTAGTGCAATGGATGGCTGGAAGCATTTGTCTTTGCCTTTGCAATACCACAGAAGCAATGCATGGTCAATGTACAGCAATGACACACCTGTGTGAACAGCCAGGAGACCCCCCCATGTTATGTTACATAGTTACATAGTTAGTACGGTCGAAAAAAGACATATGTCCATCAAGTTCAACCAGGGAATTAAGGGGTAGGGGTGTGGCGCGATATTGGGGAAGGGATGAGATTTTATATTTCTTCATAAGCATTAATCTTATTTTGTCAATTAGGAACATTCAGCACCCACCCGCTATCAAGGCAGCTGCCTATCATGTCATGCCCTACCTGCACAGGTGTGCTGGCTACTCAAATGATCCAATTAAGGAGGCCATTTAGTCAGCAGCAGCAGAAGTCCTGTGCCTGGACGCTCCAACAGCGGCCAGACACAAGCAGAAGCAGCAGAAGCAGCAGCAGCAGCACCACCTTTTGTTTTTTGGCTGCAGCAGCAGCAGCAGCAGCAGCAAGGCCCACAGGGCTGGCTAGCTGGCTAGCCAGCAAGCAGGTAGCAATGAAAGTAGGAATCTTTCTTTTTAACCCTGTAAGGGGGTGGTGCACTGTACCCGAAGATACTGCCATATCGGGTCAATGCATAGGGCGACGGAAGCAAGCTTCGAAATCGGCCCCCGTTCTCAAAAATCCATTTAATATATGGTCCCCAGATAGGGGACGTATCAGATATTAAACTGATAAGAACAGATACTACACTTGATCTTAGCCAAAAGGCCGAGAAGCGATAACCGTGAAAGGGGCGGGCCCAACAAGGTCCCCTTCATGGGCACTATCACTGCTTGCTGTCAGGGAGGCTGCCAGACAATTTTCCATGCACACTCTGGGCTGGGGGGCAGTCAACCACCAGTACACACAGCAGAACCTAAACCCATACCATTATTGCTAAGCAGCAAGACAGGGGCCCATTGCACTCCCACGGGGCCTTTTTAAATGCAATCCATAACCCGGATTTGCCAGGAACCCTTCTTACTCCTCCTACTTGCATGTGACACTGGGCTTAGGATCTGCATAGGAAACACACACACAAGCACACACCTACCTTTGTTGCCTGCAGATGCCTCCTTGGCTGTCCCCAAACGGTATCAAACCAACACCCACGGGAAGCTGTAAGCATAGAGGACATGCCTGCACCCCATTGGACTTACCTGTGTGGGTTAAATCCGGGTTATTTGACAACCTATGGCGGTGATGGTTCTGCTCAGGCAGAGCAGTGCTGATGCTCCTCATAAAGCTGTCGCTGCTGTGAAGGTTCTAGGTGACATCACAATCCCTATGGTTACATACACGACAAAGCTGGGTTGTTGTTGTTTACACTCTGCAAGGCCTGTGGAAGTGAGTGACATCATAGCACTGTAGTTCTGAGGGTTCTAGATGGATGCAACAATCTCCTGTTGCTTCTATGAAGGCCATAATAGACGACATCACCAAACAGCTCCATAGTCACATACACAGCAAAGGAGAGATGTTGTTTACACCTAGTGATGTCAGTGGTATTGAGTGACATCACAGCACAGTGCTAAGGCTCCTGGGCCTGGACACAGCAGCGGCTGCAATATCTCAACGGAGAATACGTTTATATATATGTGTGTGTGTGCGCGTATATATATATATATATATATATATATATATATATATATATATATATCTCCGCCGAAATCACTTTTAAACCCATTTCCACCTTTTTTTCCCTTCTCTTCCTCTTACTTTTTTTTCACGTTTTTTTACGTTTTTCTCCTTTTCGCCTCTTTTCTGGGCGTATTATTCTTCTTTTTCTTCTTTTTTTTCGTCTAATGCATACCCCATCAGTGCAGCAATGCTTATTCAATACCGCCAGCAGATGGAGACACTGGGGGATAATTTTCTAAGGATTTATACTGATTTTTCCTGTCTGAATTTGTCGCACAGAAAGTTGCAGGCCAAATATGTGTGACATTTCTGCGACTTTAGCTTCTAGAGCATTTTTACAACATTATACATAGGTGCTGAATACATAAAAAGCGACTGTTCAGCGACAGACAAGTCGCATCGGCTGAAAGTAGGCCAGAATGTCAGTCCATGTTGGAGCAGGTTTAGATACAGTCTAAAGCATAGATCTCAAAGTCTGTGCACAGAATTTAGCAAGGGCCTCGCACCTTCTGATGCATCAGGTAGGTGCACTATAGCATAGCCTAACCCTCTGTACTTTGGTCTATATTGATGCGGGACATAGACAGCCAGCTGATGACCAATCCATTAGTGCAATGGATGGCTGGAAGCATTTGTCTTTGCCTTTGCAATACCACAGAAGCAATGCATGGTCAATGTACAGCAATGACACACCTGTGTGAACAGCCAGGAGACCCCCCCATGTTATGTTACATAGTTACATAGTTAGTACGGTCGAAAAAAGACATATGTCCATCAAGTTCAACCAGGGAATTAAGGGGTAGGGGTGTGGCGCGATATTGGGGAAGGGATGAGATTTTATATTTCTTCATAAGCATTAATCTTATTTTGTCAATTAGGAACATTCAGCACCCACCCGCTATCAAGGCAGCTGCCTATCATGTCATGCCCTACCTGCACAGGTGTGCTGGCTACTCAAATGATCCAATTAAGGAGGCCATTTAGTCAGCAGCAGCAGAAGTCCTGTGCCTGGACGCTCCAACAGCGGCCAGACACAAGCAGAAGCAGCAGAAGCAGCAGCAGCACCACCTTTTGTTTTTTGGCTGCAGCAGCAGCAGCAGCAGCAGCAAGGCCCACAGGGCTGGCTAGCTGGCTAGCCAGCAAGCAGGTAGCAATGAAAGTAGGAATCTTTCTTTTTAACCCTGTAAGGGGGTGGTGCACTGTACCCGAAGATACTGCCATATCGGGTCAATGCATAGGGCGACGGAAGCAAGCTTCGAAATCGGCCCCCGTTCTCAAAAATCCATTTAATATATGGTCCCCAGATAGGGGACGTATCAGATATTAAACTGATAAGAACAGATACTACACTTGATCTTAGCCAAAAGGCCGAGAAGCGATAACCGTGAAAGGGGCGGGCCCAACAAGGTCCCCTTCATGGGCACTATCACTGCTTGCTGTCAGGGAGGCTGCCAGACAATTTTCCATGCACACTCTGGGCTGGGGGGCAGTCAACCACCAGTACACACAGCAGAACCTAAACCCATACCATTATTGCTAAGCAGCAAGACAGGGGCCCATTGCACTCCCACGGGGCCTTTTTAAATGCAATCCATAACCCGGATTTGCCAGGAACCCTTCTTACTCCTCCTACTTGCATGTGACACTGGGCTTAGGATCTGCATAGGAAACACACACACAAGCACACACCTACCTTTGTTGCCTGCAGATGCCTCCTTGGCTGTCCCCAAACGGTATCAAACCAACACCCACGGGAAGCTGTAAGCATAGAGGACATGCCTGCACCCCATTGGACTTACCTGTGTGGGTTAAATCCGGGTTATTTGACAACCTATGGCGGTGATGGTTCTGCTCAGGCAGAGCAGTGCTGATGCTCCTCATAAAGCTGTCGCTGCTGTGAAGGTTCTAGGTGACATCACAATCCCTATGGTTACATACACGACAAAGCTGGGTTGTTGTTGTTTACACTCTGCAAGGCCTGTGGAAGTGAGTGACATCATAGCACTGTAGTTCTGAGGGTTCTAGATGGATGCAACAATCTCCTGTTGCTTCTATGAAGGCCATAATAGACGACATCACCAAACAGCTCCATAGTCACATACACAGCAAAGGAGAGATGTTGTTTACACCTAGTGATGTCAGTGGTATTGAGTGACATCACAGCACAGTGCTAAGGCTCCTGGGCCTGGACACAGCAGCGGCTGCAATATCTCAACGGAGAATACGTTTATATATATGTGTGTGTGTGCGCGTATATATATATATATATATATATATATATATATATATATATATATATTCTCCGCCGAAATCACTTTTAAACCCATTTCCACCTTTTTTTCCCTTCTCTTCCTCTTACTTTTTTTTCACGTTTTTTTACGTTTTTCTCCTTTTCGCCTCTTTTCTGGGCGTATTATTCTTCTTTTTCTTCTTTTTTTTCGTCTAATGCATACCCCATCAGTGCAGCAATGCTTATTCAATACCGCCAGCAGATGGAGACACTGGGGGATAATTTTCTAAGGATTTATACTGATTTTTCCTGTCTGAATTTGTCGCACAGAAAGTTGCAGGCCAAATATGTGTGACATTTCTGCGACTTTAGCTTCTAGAGCATTTTTACAACATTATACATAGGTGCTGAATACATAAAAAGCGACTGTTCAGCGACAGACAAGTCGCATCGGCTGAAAGTAGGCCAGAATGTCAGTCCATGTTGGAGCAGGTTTAGATACAGTCTAAAGCATAGATCTCAAAGTCTGTGCACAGAATTTAGCAAGGGCCTCGCACCTTCTGATGCATCAGGTAGGTGCACTATAGCATAGCCTAACCCTCTGTACTTTGGTCTATATTGATGCGGGACATAGACAGCCAGCTGATGACCAATCCATTAGTGCAATGGATGGCTGGAAGCATTTGTCTTTGCCTTTGCAATACCACAGAAGCAATGCATGGTCAATGTACAGCAATGACACACCTGTGTGAACAGCCAGGAGACCCCCCCATGTTATGTTACATAGTTACATAGTTAGTACGGTCGAAAAAAGACATATGTCCATCAAGTTCAACCAGGGAATTAAGGGGTAGGGGTGTGGCGCGATATTGGGGAAGGGATGAGATTTTATATTTCTTCATAAGCATTAATCTTATTTTGTCAATTAGGAACATTCAGCACCCACCCGCTATCAAGGCAGCTGCCTATCATGTCATGCCCTACCTGCACAGGTGTGCTGGCTACTCAAATGATCCAATTAAGGAGGCCATTTAGTCAGCAGCAGCAGAAGTCCTGTGCCTGGACGCTCCAACAGCGGCCAGACACAAGCAGAAGCAGCAGAAGCAGCAGCAGCACCACCTTTTGTTTTTTGGCTGCAGCAGCAGCAGCAGCAGCAGCAAGGCCCACAGGGCTGGCTAGCTGGCTAGCCAGCAAGCAGGTAGCAATGAAAGTAGGAATCTTTCTTTTTAACCCTGTAAGGGGGTGGTGCACTGTACCCGAAGATACTGCCATATCGGGTCAATGCATAGGGCGACGGAAGCAAGCTTCGAAATCGGCCCCCGTTCTCAAAAATCCATTTAATATATGGTCCCCAGATAGGGGACGTATCAGATATTAAACTGATAAGAACAGATACTACACTTGATCTTAGCCAAAAGGCCGAGAAGCGATAACCGTGAAAGGGGCGGGCCCAACAAGGTCCCCTTCATGGGCACTATCACTGCTTGCTGTCAGGGAGGCTGCCAGACAATTTTCCATGCACACTCTGGGCTGGGGGGCAGTCAACCACCAGTACACACAGCAGAACCTAAACCCATACCATTATTGCTAAGCAGCAAGACAGGGGCCCATTGCACTCCCACGGGGCCTTTTTAAATGCAATCCATAACCCGGATTTGCCAGGAACCCTTCTTACTCCTCCTACTTGCATGTGACACTGGGCTTAGGATCTGCATAGGAAACACACACACAAGCACACACCTACCTTTGTTGCCTGCAGATGCCTCCTTGGCTGTCCCCAAACGGTATCAAACCAACACCCACGGGAAGCTGTAAGCATAGAGGACATGCCTGCACCCCATTGGACTTACCTGTGTGGGTTAAATCCGGGTTATTTGACAACCTATGGCGGTGATGGTTCTGCTCAGGCAGAGCAGTGCTGATGCTCCTCATAAAGCTGTCGCTGCTGTGAAGGTTCTAGGTGACATCACAATCCCTATGGTTACATACACGACAAAGCTGGGTTGTTGTTGTTTACACTCTGCAAGGCCTGTGGAAGTGAGTGACATCATAGCACTGTAGTTCTGAGGGTTCTAGATGGATGCAACAATCTCCTGTTGCTTCTATGAAGGCCATAATAGACGACATCACCAAACAGCTCCATAGTCACATACACAGCAAAGGAGAGATGTTGTTTACACCTAGTGATGTCAGTGGTATTGAGTGACATCACAGCACAGTGCTAAGGCTCCTGGGCCTGGACACAGCAGCGGCTGCAATATCTCAACGGAGAATACGTTTATATATATGTGTGTGTGTGCGCGTATATATATATATATATATATATATATATATATATATATATATATTTCTCCGCCGAAATCACTTTTAAACCCATTTCCACCTTTTTTTCCCTTCTCTTCCTCTTACTTTTTTTTCACGTTTTTTTACGTTTTTCTCCTTTTCGCCTCTTTTCTGGGCGTATTATTCTTCTTTTTCTTCTTTTTTTTCGTCTAATGCATACCCCATCAGTGCAGCAATGCTTATTCAATACCGCCAGCAGATGGAGACACTGGGGGATAATTTTCTAAGGATTTATACTGATTTTTCCTGTCTGAATTTGTCGCACAGAAAGTTGCAGGCCAAATATGTGTGACATTTCTGCGACTTTAGCTTCTAGAGCATTTTTACAACATTATACATAGGTGCTGAATACATAAAAAGCGACTGTTCAGCGACAGACAAGTCGCATCGGCTGAAAGTAGGCCAGAATGTCAGTCCATGTTGGAGCAGGTTTAGATACAGTCTAAAGCATAGATCTCAAAGTCTGTGCACAGAATTTAGCAAGGGCCTCGCACCTTCTGATGCATCAGGTAGGTGCACTATAGCATAGCCTAACCCTCTGTACTTTGGTCTATATTGATGCGGGACATAGACAGCCAGCTGATGACCAATCCATTAGTGCAATGGATGGCTGGAAGCATTTGTCTTTGCCTTTGCAATACCACAGAAGCAATGCATGGTCAATGTACAGCAATGACACACCTGTGTGAACAGCCAGGAGACCCCCCCATGTTATGTTACATAGTTACATAGTTAGTACGGTCGAAAAAAGACATATGTCCATCAAGTTCAACCAGGGAATTAAGGGGTAGGGGTGTGGCGCGATATTGGGGAAGGGATGAGATTTTATATTTCTTCATAAGCATTAATCTTATTTTGTCAATTAGGAACATTCAGCACCCACCCGCTATCAAGGCAGCTGCCTATCATGTCATGCCCTACCTGCACAGGTGTGCTGGCTACTCAAATGATCCAATTAAGGAGGCCATTTAGTCAGCAGCAGCAGAAGTCCTGTGCCTGGACGCTCCAACAGCGGCCAGACACAAGCAGAAGCAGCAGAAGCAGCAGCAGCACCACCTTTTGTTTTTTGGCTGCAGCAGCAGCAGCAGCAGCAGCAAGGCCCACAGGGCTGGCTAGCTGGCTAGCCAGCAAGCAGGTAGCAATGAAAGTAGGAATCTTTCTTTTTAACCCTGTAAGGGGGTGGTGCACTGTACCCGAAGATACTGCCATATCGGGTCAATGCATAGGGCGACGGAAGCAAGCTTCGAAATCGGCCCCCGTTCTCAAAAATCCATTTAATATATGGTCCCCAGATAGGGGACGTATCAGATATTAAACTGATAAGAACAGATACTACACTTGATCTTAGCCAAAAGGCCGAGAAGCGATAACCGTGAAAGGGGCGGGCCCAACAAGGTCCCCTTCATGGGCACTATCACTGCTTGCTGTCAGGGAGGCTGCCAGACAATTTTCCATGCACACTCTGGGCTGGGGGGCAGTCAACCACCAGTACACACAGCAGAACCTAAACCCATACCATTATTGCTAAGCAGCAAGACAGGGGCCCATTGCACTCCCACGGGGCCTTTTTAAATGCAATCCATAACCCGGATTTGCCAGGAACCCTTCTTACTCCTCCTACTTGCATGTGACACTGGGCTTAGGATCTGCATAGGAAACACACACACAAGCACACACCTACCTTTGTTGCCTGCAGATGCCTCCTTGGCTGTCCCCAAACGGTATCAAACCAACACCCACGGGAAGCTGTAAGCATAGAGGACATGCCTGCACCCCATTGGACTTACCTGTGTGGGTTAAATCCGGGTTATTTGACAACCTATGGCGGTGATGGTTCTGCTCAGGCAGAGCAGTGCTGATGCTCCTCATAAAGCTGTCGCTGCTGTGAAGGTTCTAGGTGACATCACAATCCCTATGGTTACATACACGACAAAGCTGGGTTGTTGTTGTTTACACTCTGCAAGGCCTGTGGAAGTGAGTGACATCATAGCACTGTAGTTCTGAGGGTTCTAGATGGATGCAACAATCTCCTGTTGCTTCTATGAAGGCCATAATAGACGACATCACCAAACAGCTCCATAGTCACATACACAGCAAAGGAGAGATGTTGTTTACACCTAGTGATGTCAGTGGTATTGAGTGACATCACAGCACAGTGCTAAGGCTCCTGGGCCTGGACACAGCAGCGGCTGCAATATCTCAACGGAGAATACGTTTATATATATGTGTGTGTGTGCGCGTATATATATATATATATATATATATATATATATATATATATATATATTTCTCCGCCGAAATCACTTTTAAACCCATTTCCACCTTTTTTTCCCTTCTCTTCCTCTTACTTTTTTTTCACGTTTTTTTACGTTTTTCTCCTTTTCGCCTCTTTTCTGGGCGTATTATTCTTCTTTTTCTTCTTTTTTTTCGTCTAATGCATACCCCATCAGTGCAGCAATGCTTATTCAATACCGCCAGCAGATGGAGACACTGGGGGATAATTTTCTAAGGATTTATACTGATTTTTCCTGTCTGAATTTGTCGCACAGAAAGTTGCAGGCCAAATATGTGTGACATTTCTGCGACTTTAGCTTCTAGAGCATTTTTACAACATTATACATAGGTGCTGAATACATAAAAAGCGACTGTTCAGCGACAGACAAGTCGCATCGGCTGAAAGTAGGCCAGAATGTCAGTCCATGTTGGAGCAGGTTTAGATACAGTCTAAAGCATAGATCTCAAAGTCTGTGCACAGAATTTAGCAAGGGCCTCGCACCTTCTGATTCAGGTAGGTGCACTATAGCATAGCCTAACCCTCTGTACTTTGGTCTATATTGATGCGGGACATAGACAGCCAGCTGATGACCACAATCCATTAGTGCAATGGATGGCTGGAAGCATTTGTCTTTGCCTTTGCAATACCACAGAAGCAATGCATGGTCAATGTACAGCAATGACACACCTGTGTGAACAGCCAGGAGACCCCCCCATGTTATGTTACATAGTTACATAGTTAGTACGGTCGAAAAAAGACATATGTCCATCAAGTTCAACCAGGGAATTAAGGGGTAGGGGTGTGGCGCGATATTGGGGAAGGGATGAGATTTTATATTTCTTCATAAGCATTAATCTTATTTTGTCAATTAGGAACATTCAGCACCCACCCGCTATCAAGGCAGCTGCCTATCATGTCATGCCCTACCTGCACAGGTGTGCTGGCTACTCAAATGATCCAATTAAGGAGGCCATTTAGTCAGCAGCAGCAGAAGTCCTGTGCCTGGACGCTCCAACAGCGGCCAGACACAAGCAGAAGCAGCAGAAGCAGCAGCAGCACCACCTTTTGTTTTTTGGCTGCAGCAGCAGCAGCAGCAGCAGCAAGGCCCACAGGGCTGGCTAGCTGGCTAGCCAGCAAGCAGGTAGCAATGAAAGTAGGAATCTTTCTTTTTAACCCTGTAAGGGGGTGGTGCACTGTACCCGAAGATACTGCCATATCGGGTCAATGCATAGGGCGACGGAAGCAAGCTTCGAAATCGGCCCCCGTTCTCAAAAATCCATTTAATATATGGTCCCCAGATAGGGGACGTATCAGATATTAAACTGATAAGAACAGATACTACACTTGATCTTAGCCAAAAGGCCGAGAAGCGATAACCGTGAAAGGGGCGGGCCCAACAAGGTCCCCTTCATGGGCACTATCACTGCTTGCTGTCAGGGAGGCTGCCAGACAATTTTCCATGCACACTCTGGGCTGGGGGGCAGTCAACCACCAGTACACACAGCAGAACCTAAACCCATACCATTATTGCTAAGCAGCAAGACAGGGGCCCATTGCACTCCCACGGGGCCTTTTTAAATGCAATCCATAACCCGGATTTGCCAGGAACCCTTCTTACTCCTCCTACTTGCATGTGACACTGGGCTTAGGATCTGCATAGGAAACACACACACAAGCACACACCTACCTTTGTTGCCTGCAGATGCCTCCTTGGCTGTCCCCAAACGGTATCAAACCAACACCCACGGGAAGCTGTAAGCATAGAGGACATGCCTGCACCCCATTGGACTTACCTGTGTGGGTTAAATCCGGGTTATTTGACAACCTATGGCGGTGATGGTTCTGCTCAGGCAGAGCAGTGCTGATGCTCCTCATAAAGCTGTCGCTGCTGTGAAGGTTCTAGGTGACATCACAATCCCTATGGTTACATACACGACAAAGCTGGGTTGTTGTTGTTTACACTCTGCAAGGCCTGTGGAAGTGAGTGACATCATAGCACTGTAGTTCTGAGGGTTCTAGATGGATGCAACAATCTCCTGTTGCTTCTATGAAGGCCATAATAGACGACATCACCAAACAGCTCCATAGTCACATACACAGCAAAGGAGAGATGTTGTTTACACCTAGTGATGTCAGTGGTATTGAGTGACATCACAGCACAGTGCTAAGGCTCCTGGGCCTGGACACAGCAGCGGCTGCAATATCTCAACGGAGAATACGTTTATATATATGTGTGTGTGTGCGCGTATATATATATATATATATATATATATATATATATATATATATATATTTCTCCGCCGAAATCACTTTTAAACCCATTTCCACCTTTTTTTCCCTTCTCTTCCTCTTACTTTTTTTTCACGTTTTTTTACGTTTTTCTCCTTTTCGCCTCTTTTCTGGGCGTATTATTCTTCTTTTTCTTCTTTTTTTTCGTCTAATGCATACCCCATCAGTGCAGCAATGCTTATTCAATACCGCCAGCAGATGGAGACACTGGGGGATAATTTTCTAAGGATTTATACTGATTTTTCCTGTCTGAATTTGTCGCACAGAAAGTTGCAGGCCAAATATGTGTGACATTTCTGCGACTTTAGCTTCTAGAGCATTTTTACAACATTATACATAGGTGCTGAATACATAAAAAGCGACTGTTCAGCGACAGACAAGTCGCATCGGCTGAAAGTAGGCCAGAATGTCAGTCCATGTTGGAGCAGGTTTAGATACAGTCTAAAGCATAGATCTCAAAGTCTGTGCACAGAATTTAGCAAGGGCCTCGCACCTTCTGATGCATCAGGTAGGTGCACTATAGCATAGCCTAACCCTCTGTACTTTGGTCTATATTGATGCGGGACATAGACAGCCAGCTGATGACCAATCCATTAGTGCAATGGATGGCTGGAAGCATTTGTCTTTGCCTTTGCAATACCACAGAAGCAATGCATGGTCAATGTACAGCAATGACACACCTGTGTGAACAGCCAGGAGACCCCCCCATGTTATGTTACATAGTTACATAGTTAGTACGGTCGAAAAAAGACATATGTCCATCAAGTTCAACCAGGGAATTAAGGGGTAGGGGTGTGGCGCGATATTGGGGAAGGGATGAGATTTTATATTTCTTCATAAGCATTAATCTTATTTTGTCAATTAGGAACATTCAGCACCCACCCGCTATCAAGGCAGCTGCCTATCATGTCATGCCCTACCTGCACAGGTGTGCTGGCTACTCAAATGATCCAATTAAGGAGGCCATTTAGTCAGCAGCAGCAGAAGTCCTGTGCCTGGACGCTCCAACAGCGGCCAGACACAAGCAGAAGCAGCAGAAGCAGCAGCAGCACCACCTTTTGTTTTTTGGCTGCAGCAGCAGCAGCAGCAGCAGCAAGGCCCACAGGGCTGGCTAGCTGGCTAGCCAGCAAGCAGGTAGCAATGAAAGTAGGAATCTTTCTTTTTAACCCTGTAAGGGGGTGGTGCACTGTACCCGAAGATACTGCCATATCGGGTCAATGCATAGGGCGACGGAAGCAAGCTTCGAAATCGGCCCCCGTTCTCAAAAATCCATTTAATATATGGTCCCCAGATAGGGGACGTATCAGATATTAAACTGATAAGAACAGATACTACACTTGATCTTAGCCAAAAGGCCGAGAAGCGATAACCGTGAAAGGGGCGGGCCCAACAAGGTCCCCTTCATGGGCACTATCACTGCTTGCTGTCAGGGAGGCTGCCAGACAATTTTCCATGCACACTCTGGGCTGGGGGGCAGTCAACCACCAGTACACACAGCAGAACCTAAACCCATACCATTATTGCTAAGCAGCAAGACAGGGGCCCATTGCACTCCCACGGGGCCTTTTTAAATGCAATCCATAACCCGGATTTGCCAGGAACCCTTCTTACTCCTCCTACTTGCATGTGACACTGGGCTTAGGATCTGCATAGGAAACACACACACAAGCACACACCTACCTTTGTTGCCTGCAGATGCCTCCTTGGCTGTCCCCAAACGGTATCAAACCAACACCCACGGGAAGCTGTAAGCATAGAGGACATGCCTGCACCCCATTGGACTTACCTGTGTGGGTTAAATCCGGGTTATTTGACAACCTATGGCGGTGATGGTTCTGCTCAGGCAGAGCAGTGCTGATGCTCCTCATAAAGCTGTCGCTGCTGTGAAGGTTCTAGGTGACATCACAATCCCTATGGTTACATACACGACAAAGCTGGGTTGTTGTTGTTTACACTCTGCAAGGCCTGTGGAAGTGAGTGACATCATAGCACTGTAGTTCTGAGGGTTCTAGATGGATGCAACAATCTCCTGTTGCTTCTATGAAGGCCATAATAGACGACATCACCAAACAGCTCCATAGTCACATACACAGCAAAGGAGAGATGTTGTTTACACCTAGTGATGTCAGTGGTATTGAGTGACATCACAGCACAGTGCTAAGGCTCCTGGGCCTGGACACAGCAGCGGCTGCAATATCTCAACGGAGAATACGTTTATATATATGTGTGTGTGTGCGCGTATATATATATATATATATATATATATATATATATATATATATTTCTCAGCCGAAATCACTTTTAAACCCATTTCCACCTTTTTTTCCCTTCTCTTCCTCTTACTTTTTTTTCACGTTTTTTTACGTTTTTCTCCTTTTCGCCTCTTTTCTGGGCGTTATTATTCTTCTTTTTCTTCTTTTTTTTCGGTCTAATGCATACCCCATCAGTGCAGCAATGCTTATTCAATACCGCCAGCAGATGGAGACACTGGGGGATAATTTTCTAAGGATTTATACTGATTTTTCCTGTCTGAATTTGTCGCACAGAAAGTTGCAGGCCAAAATATGTGTGACATTTCTGCGACTTTAGCTTCTAGAGCATTTTTACAACATTATACATAGGTGCTGAATACATAAAAAGCGACTGTTCAGCGACAGACAAGTCGCATCGGCTGAAAGTAGGCCAGAATGTCAGTCCATGTTGGAGCAGGTTTAGATACAGTCTAAAGCATAGATCTCAAAGTCTGTGCACAGAATTTAGCAAGGGCCTCGCACCTTCTGATGCATCAGGTAGGTGCACTATAGCATAGCCTAACCCTCTGTACTTTGGTCTATATTGATGCGGGACATAGACAGCCAGCTGATGACCAATCCATTAGTGCAATGGATGGCTGGAAGCATTTGTCTTTGCCTTTGCAATACCACAGAAGCAATGCATGGTCAATGTACAGCAATGACACACCTGTGTGAACAGCCAGGAGACCCCCCCATGTTATGTTACATAGTTACATAGTTAGTACGGTCGAAAAAAGACATATGTCCATCAAGTTCAACCAGGGAATTAAGGGGTAGGGGTGTGGCGCGATATTGGGGAAGGGATGAGATTTTATATTTCTTCATAAGCATTAATCTTATTTTGTCAATTAGGAACATTCAGCACCCACCCGCTATCAAGGCAGCTGCCTATCATGTCATGCCCTACCTGCACAGGTGTGCTGGCTACTCAAATGATCCAATTAAGGAGGCCATTTAGTCAGCAGCAGCAGAAGTCCTGTGCCTGGACGCTCCAACAGCGGCCAGACACAAGCAGAAGCAGCAGAAGCAGCAGCAGCACCACCTTTTGTTTTTTGGCTGCAGCAGCAGCAGCAGCAGCAGCAAGGCCACAGGGCTGGCTAGCTGGCTAGCCAGCAAGCAGGTAGCAATGAAAGTAGGAATCTTTCTTTTTAACCCTGTAAGGGGGGTGGTGCACTGTACCCGAAGATACTGCCATATCGGGTCAATGCATAGGGCGACGGAAGCAAGCTTCGAAATCGGCCCCCGTTCTCAAAATCCATTTAATATATGGTCCCCAGATAGGGGACGTATCAGATATTAAACTGATAAGAACAGATACTACACTTGATCTTAGCCAAAAGGCCGAGAAGCGATAACCGTGAAAGGGGCGGGCCCAACAAGGTCCCCTTCATGGGCACTATCACTGCTTGCTGTCAGGGAGGCTGCCAGACAATTTTCCATGCACACTCTGGGCTGGGGGGCAGTCAACCACCAGTACACACAGCAGAACCTAAACCCATACCATTATTGCTAAGCAGCAAGACAGGGGCCCATTGCACTCCCACGGGGCCTTTTTAAATGCAATCCATAACCCGGATTTGCCAGGAACCCTTCTTACTCCTCCTACTTGCATGTGACACTGGGCTTAGGATCTGCATAGGAAACACACACACAAGCACACACTACCTTTGTTGCCTGCAGATGCCTCCTTGGCTGTCCCCAAACGGTATCAAACCAAACACCCACGGGAAGCTGTAAGCATAGAGGACATGCCTGCACCCCATTGGACTTACCTGTGTGGGTTAAATCCGGGTTATTTGACAACCTATGGCGGTGATGGTTCTGCTCAGGCAGAGCAGTGCTGATGCTCCTCTAAAGCTGTCGCTGCTGTGAAGGTTCTAGGTGACATCACAATCCCTATGGTTTACATACACGACAAAGCTGGGTTGTTGTTGTTTACACTCTGCAAGGCCTGTGGAAGTGAGTGACATCATAGCACTGTAGTTCTGAGGGTTCTAGATGGATGCAACAATCTCCTGTTGCTTCTATGAAGGCCATAATAGACGACATCACCAAACAGCTCCATAGTCCACATACACAGCAAAGGAGAGATGTTGTTTACACCTAGTGATGTCAGTGGTATTGAGTGACATCACAGCACAGTGCTAAGGCTCCTGGGCCTGGACACAGCAGCGGCTGCAATATCTCAACGGAGAATACGTTTATATATATGTGTGTGTGTGCGCGTATATATATATATATATATATATATATATATATATATATATATATATATATATATATTTCTCCGCCGAAATCACTTTTAAACCCATTTCCACCTTTTTTTCCCTTCTCTTCCTCTTACTTTTTTTTCACGGTTTTTTTACGTTTTTCTCCTTTTCGCCTCTTTTCTGGGCGTATTATTCTTCTTTTTCTTCTTTTTTTTCGTCTAATGCATACCCCATCAGTGCAGCAATGCTTATTCAATACCGCCAGCAGATGGAGACACTGGGGGATAATTTTCTAAGGATTTATACTGATTTTCCTGTCTGAATTTGTCGCACAGAAAGTTGCAGGCCAAATATGTGTGACACATTTCTGCGACTTTAGCTTCTAGAGCATTTTTACAACATTATACATAGGTGCTGAATACATAAAAAAGCGACTGTTCAGCGACAGACAAGTCGCATCGGCTGAAAGTAGGCCAGAATGTCAGTCCATGTTGGAGCAGGTTTAGATACAGTCTAAAGCATAGATCTCAAAGTCTGTGCACAGAATTTAGCAAGGGCCTCGCACCTTCTGATGCATCAGGTAGGTGCACTATAGCATAGCCTAACCCTCTGTACTTTGGTCTATATTGATGCGGGACATAGACAGCCAGCTGATGACCAATCATTAGTGCAATGGATGGCTGGAAGCATTTGTCTTTGCCTTTGCAATACCACAGAAGCAATGCATGGTCAATGTACAGCAATGACACACCTGTGTGAACAGCCAGGAGACCCCCCCATGTTATGTTACATAGTTACATAGTTAGTACGGTCGAAAAAAGACATATGTCCATCAAGTTCAACCAGGGAATTAAGGGGTAGGGGTGTGGCGCGATATTGGGGAAGGGATGAGATTTTATATTTCTTCATAAGCATTAATCTATTTTGTCAATTAGGAACATTCAGCACCCACCCGCTATCAAGGCAGCTGCCTATCATGTCATGCCCTACCTGCACAGGTGTGCTGGCTACTCAAATGATCCAATTAAGGAGGCCATTAGTCAGCAGCAGCAGAAGTCCTGTGCCTGGACGCTCCAACAGCGGCCAGACACAAGCAGAAGCAGCAGAAGCAAGCAGCAGCACCACCTTTTGTTTTTTGGCTGCAGCAGCAGCAGCAGCAGCAGCAAGGCCCACAGGGCTGGCTAGCTGGCTAGCCAGCAAGCAGGTAGCAATGAAAGTAGGAATCTTTCTTTTTAACCCTGTAAGGGGGTGGTGCACTGTACCCGAAGATACTGCCATATCGGGTCAATGCATAGGGCGACGGAAGCAAGCTTCGAAATCGGCCCCCGTTCTCAAAAATCCATTTAATATATGGTCCCCAGATAGGGGACGTATCAGATATTAAACTGATAAGAACAGATACTACACTTGATCTTAGCCAAAAGGCCGAGAAGCGATAACCGTGAAAGGGGCGGGCCCAACAAGGTCCCCTTCATGGGCACTATCACTGCTTGCTGTCAGGGAGGCTGCCAGACAATTTTCCATGCACACTCTGGGCTGGGGGGCAGTCAACCACCAGTACACACAGCAGAACCTAAACCCATACCATTATTGCTAAGCAGCAAGACAGGGGCCCATTGCACTCCCACGGGGCCTTTTTAAATGCAATCCATAACCCGGATTTGCCAGGAACCCTTCTTACTCCTCCTACTTGCATGTGACACTGGGCTTAGGATCTGCATAGGAAACACACACACAAGCACACACCTACCTTTGTTGCCTGCAGATGCCTCCTTGGCTGTCCCCAAACGGTATCAAACCAACACCCACGGGAAGCTGTAAGCATAGAGGACATGCCTGCACCCCATTGGACTTACCTGTGTGGGTTAAATCCGGGTTATTTGACAACCTATGGCGGTGATGGTTCTGCTCAGGCAGAGCAGTGCTGATGCTCCTCATAAAGCTGTCGCTGCTGTGAAGGTTCTAGGTGACATCACAATCCCTATGGTTACATACACGACAAAGCTGGGTTGTTGTTGTTTACACTCTGCAAGGCCTGTGGAAGTGAGTGACATCATAGCACTGTAGTTCTGAGGGTTCTAGATGGATGCAACAATCTCCTGTTGCTTCTATGAAGGCCATAATAGACGACATCACCAAACAGCTCCATAGTCACATACACAGCAAAGGAGAGATGTTGTTTACACCTAGTGATGTCAGTGGTATTGAGTGACATCACAGCACAGTGCTAAGGCTCCTGGGCCTGGACACAGCAGCGGCTGCAATATCTCAACGGAGAATACGTTTATATATATGTGTGTGTGTGCGCGTATATATATATATATATATATATATATATATATATATATATATATATATTCTCCGCCGAAATCACTTTTAAACCCATTTCCACCTTTTTTTCCCTTCTCTTCCTCTTACTTTTTTTTCACGTTTTTTTACGTTTTTCTCCTTTTCGCCTCTTTTCTGGGCGTATTATTCTTCTTTTTCTTCTTTTTTTTCGTCTAATGCATACCCCATCAGTGCAGCAATGCTTATTCAATACCGCCAGCAGATGGAGACACTGGGGGATAATTTTCTAAGGATTTATACTGATTTTTCCTGTCTGAATTTGTCGCACAGAAAGTTGCAGGCCAAATATGTGTGACATTTCTGCGACTTTAGCTTCTAGAGCATTTTTACAACATTATACATAGGTGCTGAATACATAAAAAGCGACTGTTCAGCGACAGACAAGTCGCATCGGCTGAAAGTAGGCCAGAATGTCAGTCCATGTTGGAGCAGGTTTAGATACAGTCTAAAGCATAGATCTCAAAGTCTGTGCACAGAATTTAGCAAGGGCCTCGCACCTTCTGATGCATCAGGTAGGTGCACTATAGCATAGCCTAACCCTCTGTACTTTGGTCTATATTGATGCGGGACATAGACAGCCAGCTGATGACCAATCCATTAGTGCAATGGATGGCTGGAAGCATTTGTCTTTGCCTTTGCAATACCACAGAAGCAATGCATGGTCAATGTACAGCAATGACACACCTGTGTGAACAGCCAGGAGACCCCCCCATGTTATGTTACATAGTTACATAGTTAGTACGGTCGAAAAAAGACATATGTCCATCAAGTTCAACCAGGGAATTAAGGGGTAGGGGTGTGGCGCGATATTGGGGAAGGGATGAGATTTTATATTTCTTCATAAGCATTAATCTTATTTTGTCAATTAGGAACATTCAGCACCCACCCGCTATCAAGGCAGCTGCCTATCATGTCATGCCCTACCTGCACAGGTGTGCTGGCTACTCAAATGATCCAATTAAGGAGGCCATTTAGTCAGCAGCAGCAGAAGTCCTGTGCCTGGACGCTCCAACAGCGGCCAGACACAAGCAGAAGCAGCAGAAGCAGCAGCAGCACCACCTTTTGTTTTTTGGCTGCAGCAGCAGCAGCAGCAGCAGCAAGGCCCACAGGGCTGGCTAGCTGGCTAGCCAGCAAGCAGGTAGCAATGAAAGTAGGAATCTTTCTTTTTAACCCTGTAAGGGGGTGGTGCACTGTACCCGAAGATACTGCCATATCGGGTCAATGCATAGGGCGACGGAAGCAAGCTTCGAAATCGGCCCCCGTTCTCAAAAATCCATTTAATATATGGTCCCCAGATAGGGGACGTATCAGATATTAAACTGATAAGAACAGATACTACACTTGATCTTAGCCAAAAGGCCGAGAAGCGATAACCGTGAAAGGGGCGGGCCCAACAAGGTCCCCTTCATGGGCACTATCACTGCTTGCTGTCAGGGAGGCTGCCAGACAATTTTCCATGCACACTCTGGGCTGGGGGGCAGTCAACCACCAGTACACACAGCAGAACCTAAACCCATACCATTATTGCTAAGCAGCAAGACAGGGGCCCATTGCACTCCCACGGGGCCTTTTTAAATGCAATCCATAACCCGGATTTGCCAGGAACCCTTCTTACTCCTCCTACTTGCATGTGACACTGGGCTTAGGATCTGCATAGGAAACACACACACAAGCACACACCTACCTTTGTTGCCTGCAGATGCCTCCTTGGCTGTCCCCAAACGGTATCAAACCAACACCCACGGGAAGCTGTAAGCATAGAGGACATGCCTGCACCCCATTGGACTTACCTGTGTGGGTTAAATCCGGGTTATTTGACAACCTATGGCGGTGATGGTTCTGCTCAGGCAGAGCAGTGCTGATGCTCCTCATAAAGCTGTCGCTGCTGTGAAGGTTCTAGGTGACATCACAATCCCTATGGTTACATACACGACAAAGCTGGGTTGTTGTTGTTTACACTCTGCAAGGCCTGTGGAAGTGAGTGACATCATAGCACTGTAGTTCTGAGGGTTCTAGATGGATGCAACAATCTCCTGTTGCTTCTATGAAGGCCATAATAGACGACATCACCAAACAGCTCCATAGTCACATACACAGCAAAGGAGAGATGTTGTTTACACCTAGTGATGTCAGTGGTATTGAGTGACATCACAGCACAGTGCTAAGGCTCCTGGGCCTGGACACAGCAGCGGCTGCAATATCTCAACGGAGAATACGTTTATATATATGTGTGTGTGTGCGCGTATTATATATATATATATATATATATATATATATATATATATATATATATATATATTTCTCCGCCGAAATCACTTTTAAACCCATTTCCACCTTTTTTTCCCTTCTCTTCCTCTTACTTTTTTTTCACGTTTTTTTACGTTTTTCTCCTTTTCGCCTCTTTTCTGGGCGTATTATTCTTCTTTTTCTTCTTTTTTTTCGTCTAATGCATACCCCATCAGTGCAGCAATGCTTATTCAATACCGCCAGCAGATGGAGACACTGGGGGATAATTTTCTAAGGATTTATACTGATTTTTCCTGTCTGAATTTGTCGCACAGAAAGTTGCAGGCCAAATATGTGTGACATTTCTGCGACTTTAGCTTCTAGAGCATTTTTACAACATTATACATAGGTGCTGAATACATAAAAAGCGACTGTTCAGCGACAGACAAGTCGCATCGGCTGAAAGTAGGCCAGAATGTCAGTCCATGTTGGAGCAGGTTTAGATACAGTCTAAAGCATAGATCTCAAAGTCTGTGCACAGAATTTAGCAAGGGCCTCGCACCTTCTGATGCATCAGGTAGGTGCACTATAGCATAGCCTAACCCTCTGTACTTTGGTCTATATTGATGCGGGACATAGACAGCCAGCTGATGACCAATCCATTAGTGCAATGGATGGCTGGAAGCATTTGTCTTTGCCTTTGCAATACCACAGAAGCAATGCATGGTCAATGTACAGCAATGACACACCTGTGTGAACAGCCAGGAGACCCCCCCATGTTATGTTACATAGTTACATAGTTAGTACGGTCGAAAAAAGACATATGTCCATCAAGTTCAACCAGGGAATTAAGGGGTAGGGGTGTGGCGCGATATTGGGGAAGGGATGAGATTTTATATTTCTTCATAAGCATTAATCTTATTTTGTCAATTAGGAACATTCAGCACCCACCCGCTATCAAGGCAGCTGCCTATCATGTCATGCCCTACCTGCACAGGTGTGCTGGCTACTCAAATGATCCAATTAAGGAGGCCATTTAGTCAGCAGCAGCAGAAGTCCTGTGCCTGGACGCTCCAACAGCGGCCAGACACAAGCAGAAGCAGCAGAAGCAGCAGCAGCACCACCTTTTGTTTTTTGGCTGCAGCAGCAGCAGCAGCAGCAGCAAGGCCCACAGGGCTGGCTAGCTGGCTAGCCAGCAAGCAGGTAGCAATGAAAGTAGGAATCTTTCTTTTTAACCCTGTAAGGGGGTGGTGCACTGTACCCGAAGATACTGCCATATCGGGTCAATGCATAGGGCGACGGAAGCAAGCTTCGAAATCGGCCCCCGTTCTCAAAAATCCATTTAATATATGGTCCCCAGATAGGGGACGTATCAGATATTAAACTGATAAGAACAGATACTACACTTGATCTTAGCCAAAAGGCCGAGAAGCGATAACCGTGAAAGGGGCGGGCCCAACAAGGTCCCCTTCATGGGCACTATCACTGCTTGCTGTCAGGGAGGCTGCCAGACAATTTTCCATGCACACTCTGGGCTGGGGGGCAGTCAACCACCAGTACACACAGCAGAACCTAAACCCATACCATTATTGCTAAGCAGCAAGACAGGGGCCCATTGCACTCCCACGGGGCCTTTTTAAATGCAATCCATAACCCGGATTTGCCAGGAACCCTTCTTACTCCTCCTACTTGCATGTGACACTGGGCTTAGGATCTGCATAGGAAACACACACACAAGCACACACCTACCTTTGTTGCCTGCAGATGCCTCCTTGGCTGTCCCCAAACGGTATCAAACCAACACCCACGGGAAGCTGTAAGCATAGAGGACATGCCTGCACCCCATTGGACTTACCTGTGTGGGTTAAATCCGGGTTATTTGACAACCTATGGCGGTGATGGTTCTGCTCAGGCAGAGCAGTGCTGATGCTCCTCATAAAGCTGTCGCTGCTGTGAAGGTTCTAGGTGACATCACAATCCCTATGGTTACATACACGACAAAGCTGGGTTGTTGTTGTTTACACTCTGCAAGGCCTGTGGAAGTGAGTGACATCATAGCACTGTAGTTCTGAGGGTTCTAGATGGATGCAACAATCTCCTGTTGCTTCTATGAAGGCCATAATAGACGACATCACCAAACAGCTCCATAGTCACATACACAGCAAAGGAGAGATGTTGTTTACACCTAGTGATGTCAGTGGTATTGAGTGACATCACAGCACAGTGCTAAGGCTCCTGGGCCTGGACACAGCAGCGGCTGCAATATCTCAACGGAGAATACGTTTATATATATGTGTGTGTGTGCGCGTATATATATATATATATATATATATATATATATATATATTTCTCCGCCGAAATCACTTTTAAACCCATTTCCACCTTTTTTTCCCTTCTCTTCCTCTTACTTTTTTTTCACGTTTTTTTACGTTTTTCTCCTTTTCGCCTCTTTTCTGGGCGTATTATTCTTCTTTTTCTTCTTTTTTTTCGTCTAATGCATACCCCATCAGTGCAGCAATGCTTATTCAATACCGCCAGCAGATGGAGACACTGGGGGATAATTTTCTAAGGATTTATACTGATTTTTCCTGTCTGAATTTGTCGCACAGAAAGTTGCAGGCCAAATATGTGTGACATTTCTGCGACTTTAGCTTCTAGAGCATTTTTACAACATTATACATAGGTGCTGAATACATAAAAAGCGACTGTTCAGCGACAGACAAGTCGCATCGGCTGAAAGTAGGCCAGAATGTCAGTCCATGTTGGAGCAGGTTTAGATACAGTCTAAAGCATAGATCTCAAAGTCTGTGCACAGAATTTAGCAAGGGCCTCGCACCTTCTGATGCATCAGGTAGGTGCACTATAGCATAGCCTAACCCTCTGTACTTTGGTCTATATTGATGCGGGACATAGACAGCCAGCTGATGACCAATCCATTAGTGCAATGGATGGCTGGAAGCATTTGTCTTTGCCTTTGCAATACCACAGAAGCAATGCATGGTCAATGTACAGCAATGACACACCTGTGTGAACAGCCAGGAGACCCCCCCATGTTATGTTACATAGTTACATAGTTAGTACGGTCGAAAAAAGACATATGTCCATCAAGTTCAACCAGGGAATTAAGGGGTAGGGGTGTGGCGCGATATTGGGGAAGGGATGAGATTTTATATTTCTTCATAAGCATTAATCTTATTTTGTCAATTAGGAACATTCAGCACCCACCCGCTATCAAGGCAGCTGCCTATCATGTCATGCCCTACCTGCACAGGTGTGCTGGCTACTCAAATGATCCAATTAAGGAGGCCATTTAGTCAGCAGCAGCAGAAGTCCTGTGCCTGGACGCTCCAACAGCGGCCAGACACAAGCAGAAGCAGCAGAAGCAGCAGCAGCACCACCTTTTGTTTTTTGGCTGCAGCAGCAGCAGCAGCAGCAGCAAGGCCCACAGGGCTGGCTAGCTGGCTAGCCAGCAAGCAGGTAGCAATGAAAGTAGGAATCTTTCTTTTTAACCCTGTAAGGGGGTGGTGCACTGTACCCGAAGATACTGCCATATCGGGTCAATGCATAGGGCGACGGAAGCAAGCTTCGAAATCGGCCCCCGTTCTCAAAAATCCATTTAATATATGGTCCCCAGATAGGGGACGTATCAGATATTAAACTGATAAGAACAGATACTACACTTGATCTTAGCCAAAAGGCCGAGAAGCGATAACCGTGAAAGGGGCGGGCCCAACAAGGTCCCCTTCATGGGCACTATCACTGCTTGCTGTCAGGGAGGCTGCCAGACAATTTTCCATGCACACTCTGGGCTGGGGGGCAGTCAACCACCAGTACACACAGCAGAACCTAAACCCATACCATTATTGCTAAGCAGCAAGACAGGGGCCCATTGCACTCCCACGGGGCCTTTTTAAATGCAATCCATAACCCGGATTTGCCAGGAACCCTTCTTACTCCTCCTACTTGCATGTGACACTGGGCTTAGGATCTGCATAGGAAACACACACACAAGCACACACCTACCTTTGTTGCCTGCAGATGCCTCCTTGGCTGTCCCCAAACGGTATCAAACCAACACCCACGGGAAGCTGTAAGCATAGAGGACATGCCTGCACCCCATTGGACTTACCTGTGTGGGTTAAATCCGGGTTATTTGACAACCTATGGCGGTGATGGTTCTGCTCAGGCAGAGCAGTGCTGATGCTCCTCATAAAGCTGTCGCTGCTGTGAAGGTTCTAGGTGACATCACAATCCCTATGGTTACATACACGACAAAGCTGGGTTGTTGTTGTTTACACTCTGCAAGGCCTGTGGAAGTGAGTGACATCATAGCACTGTAGTTCTGAGGGTTCTAGATGGATGCAACAATCTCCTGTTGCTTCTATGAAGGCCATAATAGACGACATCACCAAACAGCTCCATAGTCACATACACAGCAAAGGAGAGATGTTGTTTACACCTAGTGATGTCAGTGGTATTGAGTGACATCACAGCACAGTGCTAAGGCTCCTGGGCCTGGACACAGCAGCGGCTGCAATATCTCAACGGAGAATACGTTTATATATATGTGTGTGTGTGCGCGTATATATATATATATATATATATATATATATATATATATATATATTTCTCCGCCGAAATCACTTTTAAACCCATTTCCACCTTTTTTTCCCTTCTCTTCCTCTTACTTTTTTTTCACGTTTTTTTACGTTTTTCTCCTTTTCGCCTCTTTTCTGGGCGTATTATTCTTCTTTTTCTTCTTTTTTTTCGTCTAATGCATACCCCATCAGTGCAGCAATGCTTATTCAATACCGCCAGCAGATGGAGACACTGGGGGATAATTTTCTAAGGATTTATACTGATTTTTCCTGTCTGAATTTGTCGCACAGAAAGTTGCAGGCCAAATATGTGTGACATTTCTGCGACTTTAGCTTCTAGAGCATTTTTACAACATTATACATAGGTGCTGAATACATAAAAAGCGACTGTTCAGCGACAGACAAGTCGCATCGGCTGAAAGTAGGCCAGAATGTCAGTCCATGTTGGAGCAGGTTTAGATACAGTCTAAAGCATAGATCTCAAAGTCTGTGCACAGAATTTAGCAAGGGCCTCGCACCTTCTGATGCATCAGGTAGGTGCACTATAGCATAGCCTAACCCTCTGTACTTTGGTCTATATTGATGCGGGACATAGACAGCCAGCTGATGACCAATCCATTAGTGCAATGGATGGCTGGAAGCATTTGTCTTTGCCTTTGCAATACCACAGAAGCAATGCATGGTCAATGTACAGCAATGACACACCTGTGTGAACAGCCAGGAGACCCCCCCATGTTATGTTACATAGTTACATAGTTAGTACGGTCGAAAAAAGACATATGTCCATCAAGTTCAACCAGGGAATTAAGGGGTAGGGGTGTGGCGCGATATTGGGGAAGGGATGAGATTTTATATTTCTTCATAAGCATTAATCTTATTTTGTCAATTAGGAACATTCAGCACCCACCCGCTATCAAGGCAGCTGCCTATCATGTCATGCCCTACCTGCACAGGTGTGCTGGCTACTCAAATGATCCAATTAAGGAGGCCATTTAGTCAGCAGCAGCAGAAGTCCTGTGCCTGGACGCTCCAACAGCGGCCAGACACAAGCAGAAGCAGCAGAAGCAGCAGCAGCACCACCTTTTGTTTTTTGGCTGCAGCAGCAGCAGCAGCAGCAAGGCCCACAGGGCTGGCTAGCTGGCTAGCCAGCAAGCAGGTAGCAATGAAAGTAGGAATCTTTCTTTTTAACCCTGTAAGGGGGTGGTGCACTGTACCCGAAGATACTGCCATATCGGGTCAATGCATAGGGCGACGGAAGCAAGCTTCGAAATCGGCCCCCGTTCTCAAAAATCCATTTAATATATGGTCCCCAGATAGGGGACGTATCAGATATTAAACTGATAAGAACAGATACTACACTTGATCTTAGCCAAAAGGCCGAGAAGCGATAACCGTGAAAGGGGCGGGCCCAACAAGGTCCCCTTCATGGGCACTATCACTGCTTGCTGTCAGGGAGGCTGCCAGACAATTTTCCATGCACACTCTGGGCTGGGGGGCAGTCAACCACCAGTACACACAGCAGAACCTAAACCCATACCATTATTGCTAAGCAGCAAGACAGGGGCCCATTGCACTCCCACGGGGCCTTTTTAAATGCAATCCATAACCCGGATTTGCCAGGAACCCTTCTTACTCCTCCTACTTGCATGTGACACTGGGCTTAGGATCTGCATAGGAAACACACACACAAGCACACACCTACCTTTGTTGCCTGCAGATGCCTCCTTGGCTGTCCCCAAACGGTATCAAACCAACACCCACGGGAAGCTGTAAGCATAGAGGACATGCCTGCACCCCATTGGACTTACCTGTGTGGGTTAAATCCGGGTTATTTGACAACCTATGGCGGTGATGGTTCTGCTCAGGCAGAGCAGTGCTGATGCTCCTCATAAAGCTGTCGCTGCTGTGAAGGTTCTAGGTGACATCACAATCCCTATGGTTACATACACGACAAAGCTGGGTTGTTGTTGTTTACACTCTGCAAGGCCTGTGGAAGTGAGTGACATCATAGCACTGTAGTTCTGAGGGTTCTAGATGGATGCAACAATCTCCTGTTGCTTCTATGAAGGCCATAATAGACGACATCACCAAACAGCTCCATAGTCACATACACAGCAAAGGAGAGATGTTGTTTACACCTAGTGATGTCAGTGGTATTGAGTGACATCACAGCACAGTGCTAAGGCTCCTGGGCCTGGACACAGCAGCGGCTGCAATATCTCAACGGAGAATACGTTTATATATATGTGTGTGTGTGCGCGTATATATATATATATATATATATATATATATATATATATATATATATTTCTCCGCCGAAATCACTTTTAAACCCATTTCCACCTTTTTTTCCCTTCTCTTCCTCTTACTTTTTTTTCACGTTTTTTTACGTTTTTCTCCTTTTCGCCTCTTTTCTGGGCGTATTATTCTTCTTTTTCTTCTTTTTTTTCGTCTAATGCATACCCCATCAGTGCAGCAATGCTTATTCAATACCGCCAGCAGATGGAGACACTGGGGGATAATTTTCTAAGGATTTATACTGATTTTTCCTGTCTGAATTTGTCGCACAGAAAGTTGCAGGCCAAATATGTGTGACATTTCTGCGACTTTAGCTTCTAGAGCATTTTTACAACATTATACATAGGTGCTGAATACATAAAAAGCGACTGTTCAGCGACAGACAAGTCGCATCGGCTGAAAGTAGGCCAGAATGTCAGTCCATGTTGGAGCAGGTTTAGATACAGTCTAAAGCATAGATCTCAAAGTCTGTGCACAGAATTTAGCAAGGGCCTCGCACCTTCTGATGCATCAGGTAGGTGCACTATAGCATAGCCTAACCCTCTGTACTTTGGTCTATATTGATGCGGGACATAGACAGCCAGCTGATGACCAATCCATTAGTGCAATGGATGGCTGGAAGCATTTGTCTTTGCCTTTGCAATACCACAGAAGCAATGCATGGTCAATGTACAGCAATGACACACCTGTGTGAACAGCCAGGAGACCCCCCCATGTTATGTTACATAGTTACATAGTTAGTACGGTCGAAAAAAGACATATGTCCATCAAGTTCAACCAGGGAATTAAGGGGTAGGGGTGTGGCGCGATATTGGGGAAGGGATGAGATTTTATATTTCTTCATAAGCATTAATCTTATTTTGTCAATTAGGAACATTCAGCACCCACCCGCTATCAAGGCAGCTGCCTATCATGTCATGCCCTACCTGCACAGGTGTGCTGGCTACTCAAATGATCCAATTAAGGAGGCCATTTAGTCAGCAGCAGCAGAAGTCCTGTGCCTGGACGCTCCAACAGCGGCCAGACACAAGCAGAAGCAGCAGAAGCAGCAGCAGCACCACCTTTTGTTTTTTGGCTGCAGCAGCAGCAGCAGCAGCAGCAAGGCCCACAGGGCTGGCTAGCTGGCTAGCCAGCAAGCAGGTAGCAATGAAAGTAGGAATCTTTCTTTTTAACCCTGTAAGGGGGTGGTGCACTGTACCCGAAGATACTGCCATATCGGGTCAATGCATAGGGCGACGGAAGCAAGCTTCGAAATCGGCCCCCGTTCTCAAAAATCCATTTAATATATGGTCCCCAGATAGGGGACGTATCAGATATTAAACTGATAAGAACAGATACTACACTTGATCTTAGCCAAAAGGCCGAGAAGCGATAACCGTGAAAGGGGCGGGCCCAACAAGGTCCCCTTCATGGGCACTATCACTGCTTGCTGTCAGGGAGGCTGCCAGACAATTTTCCATGCACACTCTGGGCTGGGGGGCAGTCAACCACCAGTACACACAGCAGAACCTAAACCCATACCATTATTGCTAAGCAGCAAGACAGGGGCCCATTGCACTCCCACGGGGCCTTTTTAAATGCAATCCATAACCCGGATTTGCCAGGAACCCTTCTTACTCCTCCTACTTGCATGTGACACTGGGCTTAGGATCTGCATAGGAAACACACACACAAGCACACACCTACCTTTGTTGCCTGCAGATGCCTCCTTGGCTGTCCCCAAACGGTATCAAACCAACACCCACGGGAAGCTGTAAGCATAGAGGACATGCCTGCACCCCATTGGACTTACCTGTGTGGGTTAAATCCGGGTTATTTGACAACCTATGGCGGTGATGGTTCTGCTCAGGCAGAGCAGTGCTGATGCTCCTCATAAAGCTGTCGCTGCTGTGAAGGTTCTAGGTGACATCACAATCCCTATGGTTACATACACGACAAAGCTGGGTTGTTGTTGTTTACACTCTGCAAGGCCTGTGGAAGTGAGTGACATCATAGCACTGTAGTTCTGAGGGTTCTAGATGGATGCAACAATCTCCTGTTGCTTCTATGAAGGCCATAATAGACGACATCACCAAACAGCTCCATAGTCACATACACAGCAAAGGAGAGATGTTGTTTACACCTAGTGATGTCAGTGGTATTAAGTGACATCACAGCACAGTGCTAAGGCTCCTGGGCCTGGACACAGCAGCGGCTGCAATATCTCAACGGAGAATACGTTTATATATATGTGTGTGTGTGCGCGTATATATATATATATATATATATATATATATATATATATATATATATTTCTCCGCCGAAATCACTTTTAAACCCATTTCCACCTTTTTTTCCCTTCTCTTCCTCTTACTTTTTTTTCACGTTTTTTTACGTTTTTCTCCTTTTCGCCTCTTTTCTGGGCGTATTATTCTTCTTTTTCTTCTTTTTTTTCGTCTAATGCATACCCCATCAGTGCAGCAATGCTTATTCAATACCGCCAGCAGATGGAGACACTGGGGGATAATTTTCTAAGGATTTATACTGATTTTTCCTGTCTGAATTTGTCGCACAGAAAGTTGCAGGCCAAATATGTGTGACATTTCTGCGACTTTAGCTTCTAGAGCATTTTTACAACATTATACATAGGTGCTGAATACATAAAAAGCGACTGTTCAGCGACAGACAAGTCGCATCGGCTGAAAGTAGGCCAGAATGTCAGTCCATGTTGGAGCAGGTTTAGATACAGTCTAAAGCATAGATCTCAAAGTCTGTGCACAGAATTTAGCAAGGGCCTCGCACCTTCTGATGCATCAGGTAGGTGCACTATAGCATAGCCTAACCCTCTGTACTTTGGTCTATATTGATGCGGGACATAGACAGCCAGCTGATGACCAATCCATTAGTGCAATGGATGGCTGGAAGCATTTGTCTTTGCCTTTGCAATACCACAGAAGCAATGCATGGTCAATGTACAGCAATGACACACCTGTGTGAACAGCCAGGAGACCCCCCCATGTTATGTTACATAGTTACATAGTTAGTACGGTCGAAAAAAGACATATGTCCATCAAGTTCAACCAGGGAATTAAGGGGTAGGGGTGTGGCGCGATATTGGGGAAGGGATGAGATTTTATATTTCTTCATAAGCATTAATCTTATTTTGTCAATTAGGAACATTCAGCACCCACCCGCTATCAAGGCAGCTGCCTATCATGTCATGCCCTACCTGCACAGGTGTGCTGGCTACTCAAATGATCCAATTAAGGAGGCCATTTAGTCAGCAGCAGCAGAAGTCCTGTGCCTGGACGCTCCAACAGCGGCCAGACACAAGCAGAAGCAGCAGAAGCAGCAGAAGCAGCAGCAGCACCACCTTTTGTTTTTTGGCTGCAGCAGCAGCAGCAGCAGCAGCAAGGCCCACAGGGCTGGCTAGCTGGCTAGCCAGCAAGCAGGTAGCAATGAAAGTAGGAATCTTTCTTTTTAACCCTGTAAGGGGGTGGTGCACTGTACCCGAAGATACTGCCATATCGGGTCAATGCATAGGGCGACGGAAGCAAGCTTCGAAATCGGCCCCCGTTCTCAAAAATCCATTTAATATATGGTCCCCAGATAGGGGACGTATCAGATATTAAACTGATAAGAACAGATACTACACTTGATCTTAGCCAAAAGGCCGAGAAGCGATAACCGTGAAAGGGGCGGGCCCAACAAGGTCCCCTTCATGGGCACTATCACTGCTTGCTGTCAGGGAGGCTGCCAGACAATTTTCCATGCACACTCTGGGCTGGGGGGCAGTCAACCACCAGTACACACAGCAGAACCTAAACCCATACCATTATTGCTAAGCAGCAAGACAGGGGCCCATTGCACTCCCACGGGGCCTTTTTAAATGCAATCCATAACCCGGATTTGCCAGGAACCCTTCTTACTCCTCCTACTTGCATGTGACACTGGGCTTAGGATCTGCATAGGAAACACACACACAAGCACACACCTACCTTTGTTGCCTGCAGATGCCTCCTTGGCTGTCCCCAAACGGTATCAAACCAACACCCACGGGAAGCTGTAAGCATAGAGGACATGCCTGCACCCCATTGGACTTACCTGTGTGGGTTAAATCCGGGTTATTTGACAACCTATGGCGGTGATGGTTCTGCTCAGGCAGAGCAGTGCTGATGCTCCTCATAAAGCTGTCGCTGCTGTGAAGGTTCTAGGTGACATCACAATCCCTATGGTTACATACACGACAAAGCTGGGTTGTTGTTGTTTACACTCTGCAAGGCCTGTGGAAGTGAGTGACATCATAGCACTGTAGTTCTGAGGGTTCTAGATGGATGCAACAATCTCCTGTTGCTTCTATGAAGGCCATAATAGACGACATCACCAAACAGCTCCATAGTCACATACACAGCAAAGGAGAGATGTTGTTTACACCTAGTGATGTCAGTGGTATTGAGTGACATCACAGCACAGTGCTAAGGCTCCTGGGCCTGGACACAGCAGCGGCTGCAATATCTCAACGGAGAATACGTTTATATATATGTGTGTGTGTGCGCGTATATATATATATATATATATATATATATATATATATATATTTCTCCGCCGAAATCACTTTTAAACCCATTTCCACCTTTTTTTCCCTTCTCTTCCTCTTACTTTTTTTTCACGTTTTTTTACGTTTTTCTCCTTTTCGCCTCTTTTCTGGGCGTATTATTCTTCTTTTTCTTCTTTTTTTTCGTCTAATGCATACCCCATCAGTGCAGCAATGCTTATTCAATACCGCCAGCAGATGGAGACACTGGGGGATAATTTTCTAAGGATTTATACTGATTTTTCCTGTCTGAATTTGTCGCACAGAAAGTTGCAGGCCAAATATGTGTGACATTTCTGCGACTTTAGCTTCTAGAGCATTTTTACAACATTATACATAGGTGCTGAATACATAAAAAGCGACTGTTCAGCGACAGACAAGTCGCATCGGCTGAAAGTAGGCCAGAATGTCAGTCCATGTTGGAGCAGGTTTAGATACAGTCTAAAGCATAGATCTCAAAGTCTGTGCACAGAATTTAGCAAGGGCCTCGCACCTTCTGATGCATCAGGTAGGTGCACTATAGCATAGCCTAACCCTCTGTACTTTGGTCTATATTGATGCGGGACATAGACAGCCAGCTGATGACCAATCCATTAGTGCAATGGATGGCTGGAAGCATTTGTCTTTGCCTTTGCAATACCACAGAAGCAATGCATGGTCAATGTACAGCAATGACACACCTGTGTGAACAGCCAGGAGACCCCCCCATGTTATGTTACATAGTTACATAGTTAGTACGGTCGAAAAAAGACATATGTCCATCAAGTTCAACCAGGGAATTAAGGGGTAGGGGTGTGGCGCGATATTGGGGAAGGGATGAGATTTTATATTTCTTCATAAGCATTAATCTTATTTTGTCAATTAGGAACATTCAGCACCCACCCGCTATCAAGGCAGCTGCCTATCATGTCATGCCCTACCTGCACAGGTGTGCTGGCTACTCAAATGATCCAATTAAGGAGGCCATTTAGTCAGCAGCAGCAGAAGTCCTGTGCCTGGACGCTCCAACAGCGGCCAGACACAAGCAGAAGCAGCAGAAGCAGCAGCAGCACCACCTTTTGTTTTTTGGCTGCAGCAGCAGCAGCAGCAGCAGCAGCAGCAGCAGCAAGGCCACAGGGCTGGCTAGCTGGCTAGCCAGCAAGCAGGTAGCAATGAAAGTAGGAATCTTTCTTTTTAACCCTGTAAGGGGGTGGTGCACTGTACCCGAAGATACTGCCATATCGGGTCAATGCATAGGGCGACGGAAGCAAGCTTCGAAATCGGCCCCCGTTCTCAAAAATCCATTTAATATATGGTCCCCAGATAGGGGACGTATCAGATATTAAACTGATAAGAACAGATACTACACTTGATCTTAGCCAAAAGGCCGAGAAGCGATAACCGTGAAAGGGGCGGGCCCAACAAGGTCCCCTTCATGGGCACTATCACTGCTTGCTGTCAGGGAGGCTGCCAGACAATTTTCCATGCACACTCTGGGCTGGGGGGCAGTCAACCACCAGTACACACAGCAGAACCTAAACCCATACCATTATTGCTAAGCAGCAAGACAGGGGCCCATTGCACTCCCACGGGGCCTTTTTAAATGCAATCCATAACCCGGATTTGCCAGGAACCCTTCTTACTCCTCCTACTTGCATGTGACACTGGGCTTAGGATCTGCATAGGAAACACACACACAAGCACACACCTACCTTTGTTGCCTGCAGATGCCTCCTTGGCTGTCCCCAAACGGTATCAAACCAACACCCACGGGAAGCTGTAAGCATAGAGGACATGCCTGCACCCCATTGGACTTACCTGTGTGGGTTAAATCCGGGTTATTTGACAACCTATGGCGGTGATGGTTCTGCTCAGGCAGAGCAGTGCTGATGCTCCTCATAAAGCTGTCGCTGCTGTGAAGGTTCTAGGTGACATCACAATCCCTATGGTTACATACACGACAAAGCTGGGTTGTTGTTGTTTACACTCTGCAAGGCCTGTGGAAGTGAGTGACATCATAGCACTGTAGTTCTGAGGGTTCTAGATGGATGCAACAATCTCCTGTTGCTTCTATGAAGGCCATAATAGACGACATCACCAAACAGCTCCATAGTCACATACACAGCAAAGGAGAGATGTTGTTTACACCTAGTGATGTCAGTGGTATTGAGTGACATCACAGCACAGTGCTAAGGCTCCTGGGCCTGGACACAGCAGCGGCTGCAATATCTCAACGGAGAATACGTTTATATATATGTGTGTGTGTGCGCGTATATATATATATATATATATATATATATATATATATATTTCTCCGCCGAAATCACTTTTAAACCCATTTCCACCTTTTTTTCCCTTCTCTTCCTCTTACTTTTTTTTCACGTTTTTTTACGTTTTTCTCCTTTTCGCCTCTTTTCTGGGCGTATTATTCTTCTTTTTCTTCTTTTTTTTCGTCTAATGCATACCCCATCAGTGCAGCAATGCTTATTCAATACCGCCAGCAGATGGAGACACTGGGGGATAATTTTCTAAGGATTTATACTGATTTTTCCTGTCTGAATTTGTCGCACAGAAAGTTGCAGGCCAAATATGTGTGACATTTCTGCGACTTTAGCTTCTAGAGCATTTTTACAACATTATACATAGGTGCTGAATACATAAAAAGCGACTGTTCAGCGACAGACAAGTCGCATCGGCTGAAAGTAGGCCAGAATGTCAGTCCATGTTGGAGCAGGTTTAGATACAGTCTAAAGCATAGATCTCAAAGTCTGTGCACAGAATTTAGCAAGGGCCTCGCACCTTCTGATGCATCAGGTAGGTGCACTATAGCATAGCCTAACCCTCTGTACTTTGGTCTATATTGATGCGGGACATAGACAGCCAGCTGATGACCAATCCATTAGTGCAATGGATGGCTGGAAGCATTTGTCTTTGCCTTTGCAATACCACAGAAGCAATGCATGGTCAATGTACAGCAATGACACACCTGTGTGAACAGCCAGGAGACCCCCCCATGTTATGTTACATAGTTACATAGTTAGTACGGTCGAAAAAAGACATATGTCCATCAAGTTCAACCAGGGAATTAAGGGGTAGGGGTGTGGCGCGATATTGGGGAAGGGATGAGATTTTATATTTCTTCATAAGCATTAATCTTATTTTGTCAATTAGGAACATTCAGCACCCACCCGCTATCAAGGCAGCTGCCTATCATGTCATGCCCTACCTGCACAGGTGTGCTGGCTACTCAAATGATCCAATTAAGGAGGCCATTTAGTCAGCAGCAGTGCAGAAGTCCTGTGCCTGGACGCTCCAACAGCGGCCAGACACAAGCAGAAGCAGCAGAAGCAGCAGCAGCACCACCTTTTGTTTTTTGGCTGCAGCAGCAGCAGCAGCAGCAGCAAGGCCCACAGGGCTGGCTAGCTGGCTAGCCAGCAAGCAGGTAGCAATGAAAGTAGGAATCTTTCTTTTTAACCCTGTAAGGGGGTGGTGCACTGTACCCGAAGATACTGCCATATCGGGTCAATGCATAGGGCGACGGAAGCAAGCTTCGAAATCGGCCCCCGTTCTCAAAAATCCATTTAATATATGGTCCCCAGATAGGGGACGTATCAGATATTAAACTGATAAGAACAGATACTACACTTGATCTTAGCCAAAAGGCCGAGAAGCGATAACCGTGAAAGGGGCGGGCCCAACAAGGTCCCCTTCATGGGCACTATCACTGCTTGCTGTCAGGGAGGCTGCCAGACAATTTTCCATGCACACTCTGGGCTGGGGGGCAGTCAACCACCAGTACACACAGCAGAACCTAAACCCATACCATTATTGCTAAGCAGCAAGACAGGGGCCCATTGCACTCCCACGGGGCCTTTTTAAATGCAATCCATAACCCGGATTTGCCAGGAACCCTTCTTACTCCTCCTACTTGCATGTGACACTGGGCTTAGGATCTGCATAGGAAACACACACACAAGCACACACCTACCTTTGTTGCCTGCAGATGCCTCCTTGGCTGTCCCCAAACGGTATCAAACCAACACCCACGGGAAGCTGTAAGCATAGAGGACATGCCTGCACCCCATTGGACTTACCTGTGTGGGTTAAATCCGGGTTATTTGACAACCTATGGCGGTGATGGTTCTGCTCAGGCAGAGCAGTGCTGATGCTCCTCATAAAGCTGTCGCTGCTGTGAAGGTTCTAGGTGACATCACAATCCCTATGGTTACATACACGACAAAGCTGGGTTGTTGTTGTTTACACTCTGCAAGGCCTGTGGAAGTGAGTGACATCATAGCACTGTAGTTCTGAGGGTTCTAGATGGATGCAACAATCTCCTGTTGCTTCTATGAAGGCCATAATAGACGACATCACCAAACAGCTCCATAGTCACATACACAGCAAAGGAGAGATGTTGTTTACACCTAGTGATGTCAGTGGTATTGAGTGACATCACAGCACAGTGCTAAGGCTCCTGGGCCTGGACACAGCAGCGGCTGCAATATCTCAACGGAGAATACGTTTATATATATGTGTGTGTGTGCGCGTATATATATATATATATATATATATATATATATATATATATATATTTCTCCGCCGAAATCACTTTTAAACCCATTTCCACCTTTTTTTCCCTTCTCTTCCTCTTACTTTTTTTTCACGTTTTTTTACGTTTTTCTCCTTTTCGCCTCTTTTCTGGGCGTATTATTCTTCTTTTTCTTCTTTTTTTTCGTCTAATGCATACCCCATCAGTGCAGCAATGCTTATTCAATACCGCCAGCAGATGGAGACACTGGGGGATAATTTTCTAAGGATTTATACTGATTTTTCCTGTCTGAATTTGTCGCACAGAAAGTTGCAGGCCAAATATGTGTGACATTTCTGCGACTTTAGCTTCTAGAGCATTTTTACAACATTATACATAGGTGCTGAATACATAAAAAGCGACTGTTCAGCGACAGACAAGTCGCATCGGCTGAAAGTAGGCCAGAATGTCAGTCCATGTTGGAGCAGGTTTAGATACAGTCTAAAGCATAGATCTCAAAGTCTGTGCACAGAATTTAGCAAGGGCCTCGCACCTTCTGATGCATCAGGTAGGTGCACTATAGCATAGCCTAACCCTCTGTACTTTGGTCTATATTGATGCGGGACATAGACAGCCAGCTGATGACCAATCCATTAGTGCAATGGATGGCTGGAAGCATTTGTCTTTGCCTTTGCAATACCACAGAAGCAATGCATGGTCAATGTACAGCAATGACACACCTGTGTGAACAGCCAGGAGACCCCCCCATGTTATGTTACATAGTTACATAGTTAGTACGGTCGAAAAAAGACATATGTCCATCAAGTTCAACCAGGGAATTAAGGGGTAGGGGTGTGGCGCGATATTGGGGAAGGGATGAGATTTTATATTTCTTCATAAGCATTAATCTTATTTTGTCAATTAGGAACATTCAGCACCCACCCGCTATCAAGGCAGCTGCCTATCATGTCATGCCCTACCTGCACAGGTGTGCTGGCTACTCAAATGATCCAATTAAGGAGGCCATTTAGTCAGCAGCAGCAGAAGTCCTGTGCCTGGACGCTCCAACAGCGGCCAGACACAAGCAGAAGCAGCAGAAGCAGCAGCAGCACCACCTTTTGTTTTTTGGCTGCAGCAGCAGCAGCAGCAGCAGCAAGGCCCACAGGGCTGGCTAGCTGGCTAGCCAGCAAGCAGGTAGCAATGAAAGTAGGAATCTTTCTTTTTAACCCTGTAAGGGGGTGGTGCACTGTACCCGAAGATACTGCCATATCGGGTCAATGCATAGGGCGACGGAAGCAAGCTTCGAAATCGGCCCCCGTTCTCAAAAATCCATTTAATATATGGTCCCCAGATAGGGGACGTATCAGATATTAAACTGATAAGAACAGATACTACACTTGATCTTAGCCAAAAGGCCGAGAAGCGATAACCGTGAAAGGGGCGGGCCCAACAAGGTCCCCTTCATGGGCACTATCACTGCTTGCTGTCAGGGAGGCTGCCAGACAATTTTCCATGCACACTCTGGGCTGGGGGGCAGTCAACCACCAGTACACACAGCAGAACCTAAACCCATACCATTATTGCTAAGCAGCAAGACAGGGGCCCATTGCACTCCCACGGGGCCTTTTTAAATGCAATCCATAACCCGGATTTGCCAGGAACCCTTCTTACTCCTCCTACTTGCATGTGACACTGGGCTTAGGATCTGCATAGGAAACACACACACAAGCACACACCTACCTTTGTTGCCTGCAGATGCCTCCTTGGCTGTCCCCAAACGGTATCAAACCAACACCCACGGGAAGCTGTAAGCATAGAGGACATGCCTGCACCCCATTGGACTTACCTGTGTGGGTTAAATCCGGGTTATTTGACAACCTATGGCGGTGATGGTTCTGCTCAGGCAGAGCAGTGCTGATGCTCCTCATAAAGCTGTCGCTGCTGTGAAGGTTCTAGGTGACATCACAATCCCTATGGTTACATACACGACAAAGCTGGGTTGTTGTTGTTTACACTCTGCAAGGCCTGTGGAAGTGAGTGACATCATAGCACTGTAGTTCTGAGGGTTCTAGATGGATGCAACAATCTCCTGTTGCTTCTATGAAGGCCATAATAGACGACATCACCAAACAGCTCCATAGTCACATACACAGCAAAGGAGAGATGTTGTTTACACCTAGTGATGTCAGTGGTATTGAGTGACATCACAGCACAGTGCTAAGGCTCCTGGGCCTGGACACAGCAGCGGCTGCAATATCTCAACGGAGAATACGTTTATATATATGTGTGTGTGTGCGCGTATATATATATATATATATATATATATATATATATATATATATATATTTCTCCGCCGAAATCACTTTTAAACCCATTTCCACCTTTTTTTCCCTTCTCTTCCTCTTACTTTTTTTTCACGTTTTTTTACGTTTTTCTCCTTTTCGCCTCTTTTCTGGGCGTATTATTCTTCTTTTTCTTCTTTTTTTTCGTCTAATGCATACCCCATCAGTGCAGCAATGCTTATTCAATACCGCCAGCAGATGGAGACACTGGGGGATAATTTTCTAAGGATTTATACTGATTTTTCCTGTCTGAATTTGTCGCACAGAAAGTTGCAGGCCAAATATGTGTGACATTTCTGCGACTTTAGCTTCTAGAGCATTTTTACAACATTATACATAGGTGCTGAATACATAAAAAGCGACTGTTCAGCGACAGACAAGTCGCATCGGCTGAAAGTAGGCCAGAATGTCAGTCCATGTTGGAGCAGGTTTAGATACAGTCTAAAGCATAGATCTCAAAGTCTGTGCACAGAATTTAGCAAGGGCCTCGCACCTTCTGATGCATCAGGTAGGTGCACTATAGCATAGCCTAACCCTCTGTACTTTGGTCTATATTGATGCGGGACATAGACAGCCAGCTGATGACCAATCCATTAGTGCAATGGATGGCTGGAAGCATTTGTCTTTGCCTTTGCAATACCACAGAAGCAATGCATGGTCAATGTACAGCAATGACACACCTGTGTGAACAGCCAGGAGACCCCCCCATGTTATGTTACATAGTTACATAGTTAGTACGGTCGAAAAAAGACATATGTCCATCAAGTTCAACCAGGGAATTAAGGGGTAGGGGTGTGGCGCGATATTGGGGAAGGGATGAGATTTTATATTTCTTCATAAGCATTAATCTTATTTTGTCAATTAGGAACATTCAGCACCCACCCGCTATCAAGGCAGCTGCCTATCATGTCATGCCCTACCTGCACAGGTGTGCTGGCTACTCAAATGATCCAATTAAGGAGGCCATTTAGTCAGCAGCAGCAGAAGTCCTGTGCCTGGACGCTCCAACAGCGGCCAGACACAAGCAGAAGCAGCAGAAGCAGCAGCAGCACCACCTTTTGTTTTTTGGCTGCAGCAGCAGCAGCAGCAGCAGCAAGGCCCACAGGGCTGGCTAGCTGGCTAGCCAGCAAGCAGGTAGCAATGAAAGTAGGAATCTTTCTTTTTAACCCTGTAAGGGGGTGGTGCACTGTACCCGAAGATACTGCCATATCGGGTCAATGCATAGGGCGACGGAAGCAAGCTTCGAAATCGGCCCCCGTTCTCAAAAATCCATTTAATATATGGTCCCCAGATAGGGGACGTATCAGATATTAAACTGATAAGAACAGATACTACACTTGATCTTAGCCAAAAGGCCGAGAAGCGATAACCGTGAAAGGGGCGGGCCCAACAAGGTCCCCTTCATGGGCACTATCACTGCTTGCTGTCAGGGAGGCTGCCAGACAATTTTCCATGCACACTCTGGGCTGGGGGGCAGTCAACCACCAGTACACACAGCAGAACCTAAACCCATACCATTATTGCTAAGCAGCAAGACAGGGGCCCATTGCACTCCCACGGGGCCTTTTTAAATGCAATCCATAACCCGGATTTGCCAGGAACCCTTCTTACTCCTCCTACTTGCATGTGACACTGGGCTTAGGATCTGCATAGGAAACACACACACAAGCACACACCTACCTTTGTTGCCTGCAGATGCCTCCTTGGCTGTCCCCAAACGGTATCAAACCAACACCCACGGGAAGCTGTAAGCATAGAGGACATGCCTGCACCCCATTGGACTTACCTGTGTGGGTTAAATCCGGGTTATTTGACAACCTATGGCGGTGATGGTTCTGCTCAGGCAGAGCAGTGCTGATGCTCCTCATAAAGCTGTCGCTGCTGTGAAGGTTCTAGGTGACATCACAATCCCTATGGTTACATACACGACAAAGCTGGGTTGTTGTTGTTTACACTCTGCAAGGCCTGTGGAAGTGAGTGACATCATAGCACTGTAGTTCTGAGGGTTCTAGATGGATGCAACAATCTCCTGTTGCTTCTATGAAGGCCATAATAGACGACATCACCAAACAGCTCCATAGTCACATACACAGCAAAGGAGAGATGTTGTTTACACCTAGTGATGTCAGTGGTATTGAGTGACATCACAGCACAGTGCTAAGGCTCCTGGGCCTGGACACAGCAGCGGCTGCAATATCTCAACGGAGAATACGTTTATATATATGTGTGTGTGTGCGCGTATATATATATATATATATATATATATATATATATATATATATATTTCTCCGCCGAAATCACTTTTAAACCCATTTCCACCTTTTTTTCCCTTCTCTTCCTCTTACTTTTTTTTCACGTTTTTTTACGTTTTTCTCCTTTTCGCCTCTTTTCTGGGCGTATTATTCTTCTTTTTCTTCTTTTTTTTCGTCTAATGCATACCCCATCAGTGCAGCAATGCTTATTCAATACCGCCAGCAGATGGAGACACTGGGGGATAATTTTCTAAGGATTTATACTGATTTTTCCTGTCTGAATTTGTCGCACAGAAAGTTGCAGGCCAAATATGTGTGACATTTCTGCGACTTTAGCTTCTAGAGCATTTTTACAACATTATACATAGGTGCTGAATACATAAAAAGCGACTGTTCAGCGACAGACAAGTCGCATCGGCTGAAAGTAGGCCAGAATGTCAGTCCATGTTGGAGCAGGTTTAGATACAGTCTAAAGCATAGATCTCAAAGTCTGTGCACAGAATTTAGCAAGGGCCTCGCACCTTCTGATGCATCAGGTAGGTGCACTATAGCATAGCCTAACCCTCTGTACTTTGGTCTATATTGATGCGGGACATAGACAGCCAGCTGATGACCAATCCATTAGTGCAATGGATGGCTGGAAGCATTTGTCTTTGCCTTTGCAATACCACAGAAGCAATGCATGGTCAATGTACAGCAATGACACACCTGTGTGAACAGCCAGGAGACCCCCCCATGTTATGTTACATAGTTACATAGTTAGTACGGTCGAAAAAAGACATATGTCCATCAAGTTCAACCAGGGAATTAAGGGGTAGGGGTGTGGCGCGATATTGGGGAAGGGATGAGATTTTATATTTCTTCATAAGCATTAATCTTATTTTGTCAATTAGGAACATTCAGCACCCACCCGCTATCAAGGCAGCTGCCTATCATGTCATGCCCTACCTGCACAGGTGTGCTGGCTACTCAAATGATCCAATTAAGGAGGCCATTTAGTCAGCAGCAGCAGAAGTCCTGTGCCTGGACGCTCCAACAGCGGCCAGACACAAGCAGAAGCAGCAGAAGCAGCAGCAGCACCACCTTTTGTTTTTTGGCTGCAGCAGCAGCAGCAGCAGCAGCAAGGCCCACAGGGCTGGCTAGCTGGCTAGCCAGCAAGCAGGTAGCAATGAAAGTAGGAATCTTTCTTTTTAACCCTGTAAGGGGGTGGTGCACTGTACCCGAAGATACTGCCATATCGGGTCAATGCATAGGGCGACGGAAGCAAGCTTCGAAATCGGCCCCCGTTCTCAAAAATCCATTTAATATATGGTCCCCAGATAGGGGACGTATCAGATATTAAACTGATAAGAACAGATACTACACTTGATCTTAGCCAAAAGGCCGAGAAGCGATAACCGTGAAAGGGGCGGGCCCAACAAGGTCCCCTTCATGGGCACTATCACTGCTTGCTGTCAGGGAGGCTGCCAGACAATTTTCCATGCACACTCTGGGCTGGGGGGCAGTCAACCACCAGTACACACAGCAGAACCTAAACCCATACCATTATTGCTAAGCAGCAAGACAGGGGCCCATTGCACTCCCACGGGGCCTTTTTAAATGCAATCCATAACCCGGATTTGCCAGGAACCCTTCTTACTCCTCCTACTTGCATGTGACACTGGGCTTAGGATCTGCATAGGAAACACACACACAAGCACACACCTACCTTTGTTGCCTGCAGATGCCTCCTTGGCTGTCCCCAAACGGTATCAAACCAACACCCACGGGAAGCTGTAAGCATAGAGGACATGCCTGCACCCCATTGGACTTACCTGTGTGGGTTAAATCCGGGTTATTTGACAACCTATGGCGGTGATGGTTCTGCTCAGGCAGAGCAGTGCTGATGCTCCTCATAAAGCTGTCGCTGCTGTGAAGGTTCTAGGTGACATCACAATCCCTATGGTTACATACACGACAAAGCTGGGTTGTTGTTGTTTACACTCTGCAAGGCCTGTGGAAGTGAGTGACATCATAGCACTGTAGTTCTGAGGGTTCTAGATGGATGCAACAATCTCCTGTTGCTTCTATGAAGGCCATAATAGACGACATCACCAAACAGCTCCATAGTCACATACACAGCAAAGGAGAGATGTTGTTTACACCTAGTGATGTCAGTGGTATTGAGTGACATCACAGCACAGTGCTAAGGCTCCTGGGCCTGGACACAGCAGCGGCTGCAATATCTCAACGGAGAATACGTTTATATATATGTGTGTGTGTGCGCGTATATATATATATATATATATATATATATATATATATATATTTCTCCGCCGAAATCACTTTTAAACCCATTTCCACCTTTTTTTCCCTTCTCTTCCTCTTACTTTTTTTTCACGTTTTTTTACGTTTTTCTCCTTTTCGCCTCTTTTCTGGGCGTATTATTCTTCTTTTTCTTCTTTTTTTTCGTCTAATGCATACCCCATCAGTGCAGCAATGCTTATTCAATACCGCCAGCAGATGGAGACACTGGGGGATAATTTTCTAAGGATTTATACTGATTTTTCCTGTCTGAATTTGTCGCACAGAAAGTTGCAGGCCAAATATGTGTGACATTTCTGCGACTTTAGCTTCTAGAGCATTTTTACAACATTATACATAGGTGCTGAATACATAAAAAGCGACTGTTCAGCGACAGACAAGTCGCATCGGCTGAAAGTAGGCCAGAATGTCAGTCCATGTTGGAGCAGGTTTAGATACAGTCTAAAGCATAGATCTCAAAGTCTGTGCACAGAATTTAGCAAGGGCCTCGCACCTTCTGATGCATCAGGTAGGTGCACTATAGCATAGCCTAACCCTCTGTACTTTGGTCTATATTGATGCGGGACATAGACAGCCAGCTGATGACCAATCCATTAGTGCAATGGATGGCTGGAAGCATTTGTCTTTGCCTTTGCAATACCACAGAAGCAATGCATGGTCAATGTACAGCAATGACACACCTGTGTGAACAGCCAGGAGACCCCCCCATGTTATGTTACATAGTTACATAGTTAGTACGGTCGAAAAAAGACATATGTCCATCAAGTTCAACCAGGGAATTAAGGGGTAGGGGTGTGGCGCGATATTGGGGAAGGGATGAGATTTTATATTTCTTCATAAGCATTAATCTTATTTTGTCAATTAGGAACATTCAGCACCCACCCGCTATCAAGGCAGCTGCCTATCATGTCATGCCCTACCTGCACAGGTGTGCTGGCTACTCAAATGATCCAATTAAGGAGGCCATTTAGTCAGCAGCAGCAGAAGTCCTGTGCCTGGACGCTCCAACAGCGGCCAGACACAAGCAGAAGCAGCAGAAGCAGCAGCAGCACCACCTTTTGTTTTTTGGCTGCAGCAGCAGCAGCAGCAGCAGCAAGGCCCACAGGGCTGGCTAGCTGGCTAGCCAGCAAGCAGGTAGCAATGAAAGTAGGAATCTTTCTTTTTAACCCTGTAAGGGGGTGGTGCACTGTACCCGAAGATACTGCCATATCGGGTCAATGCATAGGGCGACGGAAGCAAGCTTCGAAATCGGCCCCCGTTCTCAAAAATCCATTTAATATATGGTCCCCAGATAGGGGACGTATCAGATATTAAACTGATAAGAACAGATACTACACTTGATCTTAGCCAAAAGGCCGAGAAGCGATAACCGTGAAAGGGGCGGGCCCAACAAGGTCCCCTTCATGGGCACTATCACTGCTTGCTGTCAGGGAGGCTGCCAGACAATTTTCCATGCACACTCTGGGCTGGGGGGCAGTCAACCACCAGTACACACAGCAGAACCTAAACCCATACCATTATTGCTAAGCAGCAAGACAGGGGCCCATTGCACTCCCACGGGGCCTTTTTAAATGCAATCCATAACCCGGATTTGCCAGGAACCCTTCTTACTCCTCCTACTTGCATGTGACACTGGGCTTAGGATCTGCATAGGAAACACACACACAAGCACACACCTACCTTTGTTGCCTGCAGATGCCTCCTTGGCTGTCCCCAAACGGTATCAAACCAACACCCACGGGAAGCTGTAAGCATAGAGGACATGCCTGCACCCCATTGGACTTACCTGTGTGGGTTAAATCCGGGTTATTTGACAACCTATGGCGGTGATGGTTCTGCTCAGGCAGAGCAGTGCTGATGCTCCTCATAAAGCTGTCGCTGCTGTGAAGGTTCTAGGTGACATCACAATCCCTATGGTTACATACACGACAAAGCTGGGTTGTTGTTGTTTACACTCTGCAAGGCCTGTGGAAGTGAGTGACATCATAGCACTGTAGTTCTGAGGGTTCTAGATGGATGCAACAATCTCCTGTTGCTTCTATGAAGGCCATAATAGACGACATCACCAAACAGCTCCATAGTCACATACACAGCAAAGGAGAGATGTTGTTTACACCTAGTGATGTCAGTGGTATTGAGTGACATCACAGCACAGTGCTAAGGCTCCTGGGCCTGGACACAGCAGCGGCTGCAATATCTCAACGGAGAATACGTTTATATATATGTGTGTGTGTGCGCGTATATATATATATATATATATATATATATATATATATATTTCTCCGCCGAAATCACTTTTAAACCCATTTCCACCTTTTTTTCCCTTCTCTTCCTCTTACTTTTTTTTCACGTTTTTTTACGTTTTTCTCCTTTTCGCCTCTTTTCTGGGCGTATTATTCTTCTTTTTCTTCTTTTTTTTCGTCTAATGCATACCCCATCAGTGCAGCAATGCTTATTCAATACCGCCAGCAGATGGAGACACTGGGGGATAATTTTCTAAGGATTTATACTGATTTTTCCTGTCTGAATTTGTCGCACAGAAAGTTGCAGGCCAAATATGTGTGACATTTCTGCGACTTTAGCTTCTAGAGCATTTTTACAACATTATACATAGGTGCTGAATACATAAAAAGCGACTGTTCAGCGACAGACAAGTCGCATCGGCTGAAAGTAGGCCAGAATGTCAGTCCATGTTGGAGCAGGTTTAGATACAGTCTAAAGCATAGATCTCAAAGTCTGTGCACAGAATTTAGCAAGGGCCTCGCACCTTCTGATGCATCAGGTAGGTGCACTATAGCATAGCCTAACCCTCTGTACTTTGGTCTATATTGATGCGGGACATAGACAGCCAGCTGATGACCAATCCATTAGTGCAATGGATGGCTGGAAGCATTTGTCTTTGCCTTTGCAATACCACAGAAGCAATGCATGGTCAATGTACAGCAATGACACACCTGTGTGAACAGCCAGGAGACCCCCCCATGTTATGTTACATAGTTACATAGTTAGTACGGTCGAAAAAAGACATATGTCCATCAAGTTCAACCAGGGAATTAAGGGGTAGGGGTGTGGCGCGATATTGGGGAAGGGATGAGATTTTATATTTCTTCATAAGCATTAATCTTATTTTGTCAATTAGGAACATTCAGCACCCACCCGCTATCAAGGCAGCTGCCTATCATGTCATGCCCTACCTGCACAGGTGTGCTGGCTACTCAAATGATCCAATTAAGGAGGCCATTTAGTCAGCAGCAGCAGAAGTCCTGTGCCTGGACGCTCCAACAGCGGCCAGACACAAGCAGAAGCAGCAGAAGCAGCAGCAGCACCACCTTTTGTTTTTTGGCTGCAGCAGCAGCAGCAGCAGCAGCAAGGCCCACAGGGCTGGCTAGCTGGCTAGCCAGCAAGCAGGTAGCAATGAAAGTAGGAATCTTTCTTTTTAACCCTGTAAGGGGGTGGTGCACTGTACCCGAAGATACTGCCATATCGGGTCAATGCATAGGGCGACGGAAGCAAGCTTCGAAATCGGCCCCCGTTCTCAAAAATCCATTTAATATATGGTCCCCAGATAGGGGACGTATCAGATATTAAACTGATAAGAACAGATACTACACTTGATCTTAGCCAAAAGGCCGAGAAGCGATAACCGTGAAAGGGGCGGGCCCAACAAGGTCCCCTTCATGGGCACTATCACTGCTTGCTGTCAGGGAGGCTGCCAGACAATTTTCCATGCACACTCTGGGCTGGGGGGCAGTCAACCACCAGTACACACAGCAGAACCTAAACCCATACCATTATTGCTAAGCAGCAAGACAGGGGCCCATTGCACTCCCACGGGGCCTTTTTAAATGCAATCCATAACCCGGATTTGCCAGGAACCCTTCTTACTCCTCCTACTTGCATGTGACACTGGGCTTAGGATCTGCATAGGAAACACACACACAAGCACACACCTACCTTTGTTGCCTGCAGATGCCTCCTTGGCTGTCCCCAAACGGTATCAAACCAACACCCACGGGAAGCTGTAAGCATAGAGGACATGCCTGCACCCCATTGGACTTACCTGTGTGGGTTAAATCCGGGTTATTTGACAACCTATGGCGGTGATGGTTCTGCTCAGGCAGAGCAGTGCTGATGCTCCTCATAAAGCTGTCGCTGCTGTGAAGGTTCTAGGTGACATCACAATCCCTATGGTTACATACACGACAAAGCTGGGTTGTTGTTGTTTACACTCTGCAAGGCCTGTGGAAGTGAGTGACATCATAGCACTGTAGTTCTGAGGGTTCTAGATGGATGCAACAATCTCCTGTTGCTTCTATGAAGGCCATAATAGACGACATCACCAAACAGCTCCATAGTCACATACACAGCAAAGGAGAGATGTTGTTTACACCTAGTGATGTCAGTGGTATTGAGTGACATCACAGCACAGTGCTAAGGCTCCTGGGCCTGGACACAGCAGCGGCTGCAATATCTCAACGGAGAATACGTTTATATATATGTGTGTGTGTGCGCGTATATATATATATATATATATATATATATATATATATATATATATTTCTCCGCCGAAATCACTTTTAAACCCATTTCCACCTTTTTTTCCCTTCTCTTCCTCTTACTTTTTTTTCACGTTTTTTTACGTTTTTCTCCTTTTCGCCTCTTTTCTGGGCGTATTATTCTTCTTTTTCTTCTTTTTTTTCGTCTAATGCATACCCCATCAGTGCAGCAATGCTTATTCAATACCGCCAGCAGATGGAGACACTGGGGGATAATTTTCTAAGGATTTATACTGATTTTTCCTGTCTGAATTTGTCGCACAGAAAGTTGCAGGCCAAATATGTGTGACATTTCTGCGACTTTAGCTTCTAGAGCATTTTTACAACATTATACATAGGTGCTGAATACATAAAAAGCGACTGTTCAGCGACAGACAAGTCGCATCGGCTGAAAGTAGGCCAGAATGTCAGTCCATGTTGGAGCAGGTTTAGATACAGTCTAAAGCATAGATCTCAAAGTCTGTGCACAGAATTTAGCAAGGGCCTCGCACCTTCTGATGCATCAGGTAGGTGCACTATAGCATAGCCTAACCCTCTGTACTTTGGTCTATATTGATGCGGGACATAGACAGCCAGCTGATGACCAATCCATTAGTGCAATGGATGGCTGGAAGCATTTGTCTTTGCCTTTGCAATACCACAGAAGCAATGCATGGTCAATGTACAGCAATGACACACCTGTGTGAACAGCCAGGAGACCCCCCCATGTTATGTTACATAGTTACATAGTTAGTACGGTCGAAAAAAGACATATGTCCATCAAGTTCAACCAGGGAATTAAGGGGTAGGGGTGTGGCGCGATATTGGGGAAGGGATTAGATTTTATATTTCTTCATAAGCATTAATCTTATTTTGTCAATTAGGAACATTCAGCACCCACCCGCTATCAAGGCAGCTGCCTATCATGTCATGCCCTACCTGCACAGGTGTGCTGGCTACTCAAATGATCCAATTAAGGAGGCCATTTAGTCAGCAGCAGCAGAAGTCCTGTGCCTGGACGCTCCAACAGCGGCCAGACACAAGCAGAAGCAGCAGAAGCAGCAGCAGCACCACCTTTTGTTTTTTGGCTGCAGCAGCAGCAGCAGCAGCAGCAAGGCCCACAGGGCTGGCTAGCTGGCTAGCCAGCAAGCAGGTAGCAATGAAAGTAGGAATCTTTCTTTTTAACCCTGTAAGGGGGTGGTGCACTGTACCCGAAGATACTGCCATATCGGGTCAATGCATAGGGCGACGGAAGCAAGCTTCGAAATCGGCCCCCGTTCTCAAAAATCCATTTAATATATGGTCCCCAGATAGGGGACGTATCAGATATTAAACTGATAAGAACAGATTTTTTTTTTTTAAGTTAGCCCTCAGAAACTCAATCAGAGTTCCAAGATCTTATTTGAACTCGATTGTTGCTCATCATCAGGTAACCCATTTTTTATTTCTTCTTAACACTAATGACCACAAAATAAAATCAATAAAAAAGATTTAACCAGAAAAAAAACATACACATTTACAATAACAAACAAACATTGCTTTCACCAGTAATTAATCAGAGAGACATTCCATTTCTCCAGGCATATACCATTAGGAAATCTATCATTCCACGGTTTATCGTTCCTCTTATCATCTGTCTTTTTATCGGAAGTCCCAACCAAGATGGAACTTTATAAGTGTCCAAAAATCTGTCCATATCAGCTTGAAATGAAAAATACACTTTGTCTCTAGCTTCCTCGTACCGATTTTCATATTTCGACCTTAGTTCCATTAAATCCATATCAAATGGTCTTCTTTCCTTTTTTGGCATATTTTCCAACATGCCATCCAAAACACCTCCAAATTCCATTGGTACATAAACCTCTTCTTTCTTTTTCTTTTCTTCAGCCACTTTTCTGGCTGGAACTTCCTCCAACTCAGGTTCTCCAATTTCTTCTTCTTCCCTACTCCTTTTAGCTGTTTCCTTTTTCGTTGTTTGTTTCTTGGGACATACATTTACCAGGTGATCTTCCTCACCGCACAGATGACACTTCTTTTTTTTGTTGTTGTTGCAGGTGTCTGCTTCATGACCTCCCTCCTGGCACTTATAGCACCATGAGTGAGTACATAGGTCTTTCCCGTGCCCGTATTGTTTACATTTACGGCAAAATTCCTCCATCCCTGAATAGAACAAGTCACCATTGACCGATCCAATTTTGAATCGCCCAGGTGGATAAATCACTTTACCGTCAGGTTCCTTTTTAAATTTAACTTTAAATTTCCATTTTGTAGTCCATAGGCCATATTGGTTCAGGACTTTTCCCTTTGACAGAATATTGTCACAGAATCTAGAAAGAAAAGTCTCAATGTCTTTTTCCAGTATATATGGGCTATACATCCGTACCGTCAATATTTTCTCCTGGTTCGGAAAATGCGGGGTCACCTCCACACCCTCCAAAACTGGATTGGCCTTCTTTTGCTGGTACTTGCTGCAAAAAAAATTAAAGTCCTCTTCAGAAGCCAATATAACATCGTAGTGTCCATTTCTTGGGAATTCAAGCATAGACAGGATTTGTTCCTTCTTAATTTCCAGCAACTTGAATAAGATCTCCTCGACCACGAAACATAATCCTTTTCCTCTCTTGCAGGTATCCAATAAGGAAATCCGAACTCCATTTCTGAGCTTAGCATACTCAGGGATGCCTTCTGATGATGCTCCACTTGATCCAGCCATGTCCATCAGGATAAACACCTCCCCCACTGTAAGCAGGTAGGTGGTGGTGATCGCTCCCCGTTGTCTGGGGACTAAGCCGGCTCCCTAATAGCAGCAGGGGGGTGAAGTCCCTCCGTTAAGAAGGACGATCCCCCCAGGCAAAGGAGCCGGGTACCCCAGACACCCTCTGGCCAGACCAAGTGAGCAGAACTACACTTGATCTTAGCCAAAAGGCCGAGAAGCGATAACCGTGAAAGGGGCGGGCCCAACAAGGTCCCCTTCATGGGCACTATCACTGCTTGCTGTCAGGGAGGCTGCCAGACAATTTTCCATGCACACTCTGGGCTGGGGGGCAGTCAACCACCAGTACACACAGCAGAACCTAAACCCATACCATTATTGCTAAGCAGCAAGACAGGGGCCCATTGCACTCCCACGGGGCCTTTTTAAATGCAATCCATAACCCGGATTTGCCAGGAACCCTTCTTACTCCTCCTACTTGCATGTGACACTGGGCTTAGGATCTGCATAGGAAACACACACACAAGCACACACCTACCTTTGTTGCCTGCAGATGCCTCCTTGGCTGTCCCCAAACGGTATCAAACCAACACCCACGGGAAGCTGTAAGCATAGAGGACATGCCTGCACCCCATTGGACTTACCTGTGTGGGTTAAATCCGGGTTATTTGACAACCTATGGCGGTGATGGTTCTGCTCAGGCAGAGCAGTGCTGATGCTCCTCATAAAGCTGTCGCTGCTGTGAAGGTTCTAGGTGACATCACAATCCCTATGGTTACATACACGACAAAGCTGGGTTGTTGTTGTTTACACTCTGCAAGGCCTGTGGAAGTGAGTGACATCATAGCACTGTAGTTCTGAGGGTTCTAGATGGATGCAACAATCTCCTGTTGCTTCTATGAAGGCCATAATAGACGACATCACCAAACAGCTCCATAGTCACATACACAGCAAAGGAGAGATGTTGTTTACACCTAGTGATGTCAGTGGTATTGAGTGACATCACAGCACAGTGCTAAGGCTCCTGGGCCTGGACACAGCAGCGGCTGCAATATCTCAACGGAGAATACGTTTATATATATGTGTGTGTGTGCGCGTATATATATATATATATATATATATATATATATATATATATATATATTTCTCCGCCGAAATCACTTTTAAACCCATTTCCACCTTTTTTTCCCTTCTCTTCCTCTTACTTTTTTTTCACGTTTTTTTACGTTTTTCTCCTTTTCGCCTCTTTTCTGGGCGTATTATTCTTCTTTTTCTTCTTTTTTTTCGTCTAATGCATACCCCATCAGTGCAGCAATGCTTATTCAATACCGCCAGCAGATGGAGACACTGGGGGATAATTTTCTAAGGATTTATACTGATTTTTCCTGTCTGAATTTGTCGCACAGAAAGTTGCAGGCCAAATATGTGTGACATTTCTGCGACTTTAGCTTCTAGAGCATTTTTACAACATTATACATAGGTGCTGAATACATAAAAAGCGACTGTTCAGCGACAGACAAGTCGCATCGGCTGAAAGTAGGCCAGAATGTCAGTCCATGTTGGAGCAGGTTTAGATACAGTCTAAAGCATAGATCTCAAAGTCTGTGCACAGAATTTAGCAAGGGCCTCGCACCTTCTGATGCATCAGGTAGGTGCACTATAGCATAGCCTAACCCTCTGTACTTTGGTCTATATTGATGCGGGACATAGACAGCCAGCTGATGACCAATCCATTAGTGCAATGGATGGCTGGAAGCATTTGTCTTTGCCTTTGCAATACCACAGAAGCAATGCATGGTCAATGTACAGCAATGACACACCTGTGTGAACAGCCAGGAGACCCCCCCATGTTATGTTACATAGTTACATAGTTAGTACGGTCGAAAAAAGACATATGTCCATCAAGTTCAACCAGGGAATTAAGGGGTAGGGGTGTGGCGCGATATTGGGGAAGGGATGAGATTTTATATTTCTTCATAAGCATTAATCTTATTTTGTCAATTAGGAACATTCAGCACCCACCCGCTATCAAGGCAGCTGCCTATCATGTCATGCCCTACCTGCACAGGTGTGCTGGCTACTCAAATGATCCAATTAAGGAGGCCATTTAGTCAGCAGCAGCAGAAGTCCTGTGCCTGGACGCTCCAACAGCGGCCAGACACAAGCAGAAGCAGCAGAAGCAGCAGCAGCACCACCTTTTGTTTTTTGGCTGCAGCAGCAGCAGCAGCAGCAGCAAGGCCCACAGGGCTGGCTAGCTGGCTAGCCAGCAAGCAGGTAGCAATGAAAGTAGGAATCTTTCTTTTTAACCCTGTAAGGGGGTGGTGCACTGTACCCGAAGATACTGCCATATCGGGTCAATGCATAGGGCGACGGAAGCAAGCTTCGAAATCGGCCCCCGTTCTCAAAAATCCATTTAATATATGGTCCCCAGATAGGGGACGTATCAGATATTAAACTGATAAGAACAGATACTACACTTGATCTTAGCCAAAAGGCCGAGAAGCGATAACCGTGAAAGGGGCGGGCCCAACAAGGTCCCCTTCATGGGCACTATCACTGCTTGCTGTCAGGGAGGCTGCCAGACAATTTTCCATGCACACTCTGGGCTGGGGGGCAGTCAACCACCAGTACACACAGCAGAACCTAAACCCATACCATTATTGCTAAGCAGCAAGACAGGGGCCCATTGCACTCCCACGGGGCCTTTTTAAATGCAATCCATAACCCGGATTTGCCAGGAACCCTTCTTACTCCTCCTACTTGCATGTGACACTGGGCTTAGGATCTGCATAGGAAACACACACACAAGCACACACCTACCTTTGTTGCCTGCAGATGCCTCCTTGGCTGTCCCCAAACGGTATCAAACCAACACCCACGGGAAGCTGTAAGCATAGAGGACATGCCTGCACCCCATTGGACTTACCTGTGTGGGTTAAATCCGGGTTATTTGACAACCTATGGCGGTGATGGTTCTGCTCAGGCAGAGCAGTGCTGATGCTCCTCATAAAGCTGTCGCTGCTGTGAAGGTTCTAGGTGACATCACAATCCCTATGGTTACATACACGACAAAGCTGGGTTGTTGTTGTTTACACTCTGCAAGGCCTGTGGAAGTGAGTGACATCATAGCACTGTAGTTCTGAGGGTTCTAGATGGATGCAACAATCTCCTGTTGCTTCTATGAAGGCCATAATAGACGACATCACCAAACAGCTCCATAGTCACATACACAGCAAAGGAGAGATGTTGTTTACACCTAGTGATGTCAGTGGTATTGAGTGACATCACAGCACAGTGCTAAGGCTCCTGGGCCTGGACACAGCAGCGGCTGCAATATCTCAACGGAGAATACGTTTATATATATGTGTGTGTGTGCGCGTATATATATATATATATATATATATATATATATATATATATATATATTTCTCCGCCGAAATCACTTTTAAACCCATTTCCACCTTTTTTTCCCTTCTCTTCCTCTTACTTTTTTTTCACGTTTTTTTACGTTTTTCTCCTTTTCGCCTCTTTTCTGGGCGTATTATTCTTCTTTTTCTTCTTTTTTTTCGTCTAATGCATACCCCATCAGTGCAGCAATGCTTATTCAATACCGCCAGCAGATGGAGACACTGGGGGATAATTTTCTAAGGATTTATACTGATTTTTCCTGTCTGAATTTGTCGCACAGAAAGTTGCAGGCCAAATATGTGTGACATTTCTGCGACTTTAGCTTCTAGAGCATTTTTACAACATTATACATAGGTGCTGAATACATAAAAAGCGACTGTTCAGCGACAGACAAGTCGCATCGGCTGAAAGTAGGCCAGAATGTCAGTCCATGTTGGAGCAGGTTTAGATACAGTCTAAAGCATAGATCTCAAAGTCTGTGCACAGAATTTAGCAAGGGCCTCGCACCTTCTGATGCATCAGGTAGGTGCACTATAGCATAGCCTAACCCTCTGTACTTTGGTCTATATTGATGCGGGACATAGACAGCCAGCTGATGACCAATCCATTAGTGCAATGGATGGCTGGAAGCATTTGTCTTTGCCTTTGCAATACCACAGAAGCAATGCATGGTCAATGTACAGCAATGACACACCTGTGTGAACAGCCAGGAGACCCCCCCATGTTATGTTACATAGTTACATAGTTAGTACGGTCGAAAAAAGACATATGTCCATCAAGTTCAACCAGGGAATTAAGGGGTAGGGGTGTGGCGCGATATTGGGGAAGGGATGAGATTTTATATTTCTTCATAAGCATTAATCTTATTTTGTCAATTAGGAACATTCAGCACCCACCCGCTATCAAGGCAGCTGCCTATCATGTCATGCCCTACCTGCACAGGTGTGCTGGCTACTCAAATGATCCAATTAAGGAGGCCATTTAGTCAGCAGCAGCAGAAGTCCTGTGCCTGGACGCTCCAACAGCGGCCAGACACAAGCAGAAGCAGCAGAAGCAGCAGCAGCACCACCTTTTGTTTTTTGGCTGCAGCAGCAGCAGCAGCAGCAGCAAGGCCCACAGGGCTGGCTAGCTGGCTAGCCAGCAAGCAGGTAGCAATGAAAGTAGGAATCTTTCTTTTTAACCCTGTAAGGGGGTGGTGCACTGTACCCGAAGATACTGCCATATCGGGTCAATGCATAGGGCGACGGAAGCAAGCTTCGAAATCGGCCCCCGTTCTCAAAAATCCATTTAATATATGGTCCCCAGATAGGGGACGTATCAGATATTAAACTGATAAGAACAGATACTACACTTGATCTTAGCCAAAAGGCCGAGAAGCGATAACCGTGAAAGGGGCGGGCCCAACAAGGTCCCCTTCATGGGCACTATCACTGCTTGCTGTCAGGGAGGCTGCCAGACAATTTTCCATGCACACTCTGGGCTGGGGGGCAGTCAACCACCAGTACACACAGCAGAACCTAAACCCATACCATTATTGCTAAGCAGCAAGACAGGGGCCCATTGCACTCCCACGGGGCCTTTTTAAATGCAATCCATAACCCGGATTTGCCAGGAACCCTTCTTACTCCTCCTACTTGCATGTGACACTGGGCTTAGGATCTGCATAGGAAACACACACACAAGCACACACCTACCTTTGTTGCCTGCAGATGCCTCCTTGGCTGTCCCCAAACGGTATCAAACCAACACCCACGGGAAGCTGTAAGCATAGAGGACATGCCTGCACCCCATTGGACTTACCTGTGTGGGTTAAATCCGGGTTATTTGACAACCTATGGCGGTGATGGTTCTGCTCAGGCAGAGCAGTGCTGATGCTCCTCATAAAGCTGTCGCTGCTGTGAAGGTTCTAGGTGACATCACAATCCCTATGGTTACATACACGACAAAGCTGGGTTGTTGTTGTTTACACTCTGCAAGGCCTGTGGAAGTGAGTGACATCATAGCACTGTAGTTCTGAGGGTTCTAGATGGATGCAACAATCTCCTGTTGCTTCTATGAAGGCCATAATAGACGACATCACCAAACAGCTCCATAGTCACATACACAGCAAAGGAGAGATGTTGTTTACACCTAGTGATGTCAGTGGTATTGAGTGACATCACAGCACAGTGCTAAGGCTCCTGGGCCTGGACACAGCAGCGGCTGCAATATCTCAACGGAGAATACGTTTATATATATGTGTGTGTGTGCGCGTATATATATATATATATATATATATATATATATATATATATATATTTCTCCGCCGAAATCACTTTTAAACCCATTTCCACCTTTTTTTCCCTTCTCTTCCTCTTACTTTTTTTTCACGTTTTTTTACGTTTTTCTCCTTTTCGCCTCTTTTCTGGGCGTATTATTCTTCTTTTTCTTCTTTTTTTTCGTCTAATGCATACCCCATCAGTGCAGCAATGCTTATTCAATACCGCCAGCAGATGGAGACACTGGGGGATAATTTTCTAAGGATTTATACTGATTTTTCCTGTCTGAATTTGTCGCACAGAAAGTTGCAGGCCAAATATGTGTGACATTTCTGCGACTTTAGCTTCTAGAGCATTTTTACAACATTATACATAGGTGCTGAATACATAAAAAGCGACTGTTCAGCGACAGACAAGTCGCATCGGCTGAAAGTAGGCCAGAATGTCAGTCCATGTTGGAGCAGGTTTAGATACAGTCTAAAGCATAGATCTCAAAGTCTGTGCACAGAATTTAGCAAGGGCCTCGCACCTTCTGATGCATCAGGTAGGTGCACTATAGCATAGCCTAACCCTCTGTACTTTGGTCTATATTGATGCGGGACATAGACAGCCAGCTGATGACCAATCCATTAGTGCAATGGATGGCTGGAAGCATTTGTCTTTGCCTTTGCAATACCACAGAAGCAATGCATGGTCAATGTACAGCAATGACACACCTGTGTGAACAGCCAGGAGACCCCCCCATGTTATGTTACATAGTTACATAGTTAGTACGGTCGAAAAAAGACATATGTCCATCAAGTTCAACCAGGGAATTAAGGGGTAGGGGTGTGGCGCGATATTGGGGAAGGGATGAGATTTTATATTTCTTCATAAGCATTAATCTTATTTTGTCAATTAGGAACATTCAGCACCCACCCGCTATCAAGGCAGCTGCCTATCATGTCATGCCCTACCTGCACAGGTGTGCTGGCTACTCAAATGATCCAATTAAGGAGGCCATTTAGTCAGCAGCAGCAGAAGTCCTGTGCCTGGACGCTCCAACAGCGGCCAGACACAAGCAGAAGCAGCAGAAGCAGCAGCAGCACCACCTTTTGTTTTTTGGCTGCAGCAGCAGCAGCAGCAGCAGCAAGGCCCACAGGGCTGGCTAGCTGGCTAGCCAGCAAGCAGGTAGCAATGAAAGTAGGAATCTTTCTTTTTAACCCTGTAAGGGGGTGGTGCACTGTACCCGAAGATACTGCCATATCGGGTCAATGCATAGGGCGACGGAAGCAAGCTTCGAAATCGGCCCCCGTTCTCAAAAATCCATTTAATATATGGTCCCCAGATAGGGGACGTATCAGATATTAAACTGATAAGAACAGATACTACACTTGATCTTAGCCAAAAGGCCGAGAAGCGATAACCGTGAAAGGGGCGGGCCCAACAAGGTCCCCTTCATGGGCACTATCACTGCTTGCTGTCAGGGAGGCTGCCAGACAATTTTCCATGCACACTCTGGGCTGGGGGGCAGTCAACCACCAGTACACACAGCAGAACCTAAACCCATACCATTATTGCTAAGCAGCAAGACAGGGGCCCATTGCACTCCCACGGGGCCTTTTTAAATGCAATCCATAACCCGGATTTGCCAGGAACCCTTCTTACTCCTCCTACTTGCATGTGACACTGGGCTTAGGATCTGCATAGGAAACACACACACAAGCACACACCTACCTTTGTTGCCTGCAGATGCCTCCTTGGCTGTCCCCAAACGGTATCAAACCAACACCCACGGGAAGCTGTAAGCATAGAGGACATGCCTGCACCCCATTGGACTTACCTGTGTGGGTTAAATCCGGGTTATTTGACAACCTATGGCGGTGATGGTTCTGCTCAGGCAGAGCAGTGCTGATGCTCCTCATAAAGCTGTCGCTGCTGTGAAGGTTCTAGGTGACATCACAATCCCTATGGTTACATACACGACAAAGCTGGGTTGTTGTTGTTTACACTCTGCAAGGCCTGTGGAAGTGAGTGACATCATAGCACTGTAGTTCTGAGGGTTCTAGATGGATGCAACAATCTCCTGTTGCTTCTATGAAGGCCATAATAGACGACATCACCAAACAGCTCCATAGTCACATACACAGCAAAGGAGAGATGTTGTTTACACCTAGTGATGTCAGTGGTATTGAGTGACATCACAGCACAGTGCTAAGGCTCCTGGGCCTGGACACAGCAGCGGCTGCAATATCTCAACGGAGAATACGTTTATATATATGTGTGTGTGTGCGCGTATATATATATATATATATATATATATATATATATATATATTCTCCGCCGAAATCACTTTTAAACCCATTTCCACCTTTTTTTCCCTTCTCTTCCTCTTACTTTTTTTTCACGTTTTTTTACGTTTTTCTCCTTTTCGCCTCTTTTCTGGGCGTATTATTCTTCTTTTTCTTCTTTTTTTTCGTCTAATGCATACCCCATCAGTGCAGCAATGCTTATTCAATACCGCCAGCAGATGGAGACACTGGGGGATAATTTTCTAAGGATTTATACTGATTTTTCCTGTCTGAATTTGTCGCACAGAAAGTTGCAGGCCAAATATGTGTGACATTTCTGCGACTTTAGCTTCTAGAGCATTTTTACAACATTATACATAGGTGCTGAATACATAAAAAGCGACTGTTCAGCGACAGACAAGTCGCATCGGCTGAAAGTAGGCCAGAATGTCAGTCCATGTTGGAGCAGGTTTAGATACAGTCTAAAGCATAGATCTCAAAGTCTGTGCACAGAATTTAGCAAGGGCCTCGCACCTTCTGATGCATCAGGTAGGTGCACTATAGCATAGCCTAACCCTCTGTACTTTGGTCTATATTGATGCGGGACATAGACAGCCAGCTGATGACCAATCCATTAGTGCAATGGATGGCTGGAAGCATTTGTCTTTGCCTTTGCAATACCACAGAAGCAATGCATGGTCAATGTACAGCAATGACACACCTGTGTGAACAGCCAGGAGACCCCCCCATGTTATGTTACATAGTTACATAGTTAGTACGGTCGAAAAAAGACATATGTCCATCAAGTTCAACCAGGGAATTAAGGGGTAGGGGTGTGGCGCGATATTGGGGAAGGGATGAGATTTTATATTTCTTCATAAGCATTAATCTTATTTTGTCAATTAGGAACATTCAGCACCCACCCGCTATCAAGGCAGCTGCCTATCATGTCATGCCCTACCTGCACAGGTGTGCTGGCTACTCAAATGATCCAATTAAGGAGGCCATTTAGTCAGCAGCAGCAGAAGTCCTGTGCCTGGACGCTCCAACAGCGGCCAGACACAAGCAGAAGCAGCAGAAGCAGCAGCAGCACCACCTTTTGTTTTTTGGCTGCAGCAGCAGCAGCAGCAGCAGCAAGGCCCACAGGGCTGGCTAGCTGGCTAGCCAGCAAGCAGGTAGCAATGAAAGTAGGAATCTTTCTTTTTAACCCTGTAAGGGGGTGGTGCACTGTACCCGAAGATACTGCCATATCGGGTCAATGCATAGGGCGACGGAAGCAAGCTTCGAAATCGGCCCCCGTTCTCAAAAATCCATTTAATATATGGTCCCCAGATAGGGGACGTATCAGATATTAAACTGATAAGAACAGATACTACACTTGATCTTAGCCAAAAGGCCGAGAAGCGATAACCGTGAAAGGGGCGGGCCCAACAAGGTCCCCTTCATGGGCACTATCACTGCTTGCTGTCAGGGAGGCTGCCAGACAATTTTCCATGCACACTCTGGGCTGGGGGGCAGTCAACCACCAGTACACACAGCAGAACCTAAACCCATACCATTATTGCTAAGCAGCAAGACAGGGGCCCATTGCACTCCCACGGGGCCTTTTTAAATGCAATCCATAACCCGGATTTGCCAGGAACCCTTCTTACTCCTCCTACTTGCATGTGACACTGGGCTTAGGATCTGCATAGGAAACACACACACAAGCACACACCTACCTTTGTTGCCTGCAGATGCCTCCTTGGCTGTCCCCAAACGGTATCAAACCAACACCCACGGGAAGCTGTAAGCATAGAGGACATGCCTGCACCCCATTGGACTTACCTGTGTGGGTTAAATCCGGGTTATTTGACAACCTATGGCGGTGATGGTTCTGCTCAGGCAGAGCAGTGCTGATGCTCCTCATAAAGCTGTCGCTGCTGTGAAGGTTCTAGGTGACATCACAATCCCTATGGTTACATACACGACAAAGCTGGGTTGTTGTTGTTTACACTCTGCAAGGCCTGTGGAAGTGAGTGACATCATAGCACTGTAGTTCTGAGGGTTCTAGATGGATGCAACAATCTCCTGTTGCTTCTATGAAGGCCATAATAGACGACATCACCAAACAGCTCCATAGTCACATACACAGCAAAGGAGAGATGTTGTTTACACCTAGTGATGTCAGTGGTATTGAGTGACATCACAGCACAGTGCTAAGGCTCCTGGGCCTGGACACAGCAGCGGCTGCAATATCTCAACGGAGAATACGTTTATATATATGTGTGTGTGTGCGCGTATATATATATATATATATATATATATATATATATATATATATATATATTTCTCCGCCGAAATCACTTTTAAACCCATTTCCACCTTTTTTTCCCTTCTCTTCCTCTTACTTTTTTTTCACGTTTTTTTACGTTTTTCTCCTTTTCGCCTCTTTTCTGGGCGTATTATTCTTCTTTTTCTTCTTTTTTTTCGTCTAATGCATACCCCATCAGTGCAGCAATGCTTATTCAATACCGCCAGCAGATGGAGACACTGGGGGATAATTTTCTAAGGATTTATACTGATTTTTCCTGTCTGAATTTGTCGCACAGAAAGTTGCAGGCCAAATATGTGTGACATTTCTGCGACTTTAGCTTCTAGAGCATTTTTACAACATTATACATAGGTGCTGAATACATAAAAAGCGACTGTTCAGCGACAGACAAGTCGCATCGGCTGAAAGTAGGCCAGAATGTCAGTCCATGTTGGAGCAGGTTTAGATACAGTCTAAAGCATAGATCTCAAAGTCTGTGCACAGAATTTAGCAAGGGCCTCGCACCTTCTGATGCATCAGGTAGGTGCACTATAGCATAGCCTAACCCTCTGTACTTTGGTCTATATTGATGCGGGACATAGACAGCCAGCTGATGACCAATCCATTAGTGCAATGGATGGCTGGAAGCATTTGTCTTTGCCTTTGCAATACCACAGAAGCAATGCATGGTCAATGTACAGCAATGACACACCTGTGTGAACAGCCAGGAGACCCCCCCATGTTATGTTACATAGTTACATAGTTAGTACGGTCGAAAAAAGACATATGTCCATCAAGTTCAACCAGGGAATTAAGGGGTAGGGGTGTGGCGCGATATTGGGGAAGGGATGAGATTTTATATTTCTTCATAAGCATTAATCTTATTTTGTCAATTAGGAACATTCAGCACCCACCCGCTATCAAGGCAGCTGCCTATCATGTCATGCCCTACCTGCACAGGTGTGCTGGCTACTCAAATGATCCAATTAAGGAGGCCATTTAGTCAGCAGCAGCAGAAGTCCTGTGCCTGGACGCTCCAACAGCGGCCAGACACAAGCAGAAGCAGCAGAAGCAGCAGCAGCACCACCTTTTGTTTTTTGGCTGCAGCAGCAGCAGCAGCAGCAGCAAGGCCCACAGGGCTGGCTAGCTGGCTAGCCAGCAAGCAGGTAGCAATGAAAGTAGGAATCTTTCTTTTTAACCCTGTAAGGGGGTGGTGCACTGTACCCGAAGATACTGCCATATCGGGTCAATGCATAGGGCGACGGAAGCAAGCTTCGAAATCGGCCCCCGTTCTCAAAAATCCATTTAATATATGGTCCCCAGATAGGGGACGTATCAGATATTAAACTGATAAGAACAGATACTACACTTGATCTTAGCCAAAAGGCCGAGAAGCGATAACCGTGAAAGGGGCGGGCCCAACAAGGTCCCCTTCATGGGCACTATCACTGCTTGCTGTCAGGGAGGCTGCCAGACAATTTTCCATGCACACTCTGGGCTGGGGGGCAGTCAACCACCAGTACACACAGCAGAACCTAAACCCATACCATTATTGCTAAGCAGCAAGACAGGGGCCCATTGCACTCCCACGGGGCCTTTTTAAATGCAATCCATAACCCGGATTTGCCAGGAACCCTTCTTACTCCTCCTACTTGCATGTGACACTGGGCTTAGGATCTGCATAGGAAACACACACACAAGCACACACCTACCTTTGTTGCCTGCAGATGCCTCCTTGGCTGTCCCCAAACGGTATCAAACCAACACCCACGGGAAGCTGTAAGCATAGAGGACATGCCTGCACCCCATTGGACTTACCTGTGTGGGTTAAATCCGGGTTATTTGACAACCTATGGCGGTGATGGTTCTGCTCAGGCAGAGCAGTGCTGATGCTCCTCATAAAGCTGTCGCTGCTGTGAAGGTTCTAGGTGACATCACAATCCCTATGGTTACATACACGACAAAGCTGGGTTGTTGTTGTTTACACTCTGCAAGGCCTGTGGAAGTGAGTGACATCATAGCACTGTAGTTCTGAGGGTTCTAGATGGATGCAACAATCTCCTGTTGCTTCTATGAAGGCCATAATAGACGACATCACCAAACAGCTCCATAGTCACATACACAGCAAAGGAGAGATGTTGTTTACACCTAGTGATGTCAGTGGTATTGAGTGACATCACAGCACAGTGCTAAGGCTCCTGGGCCTGGACACAGCAGCGGCTGCAATATCTCAACGGAGAATACGTTTATATATATGTGTGTGTGTGCGCGTATATATATATATATATATATATATATATATATATATATATATATATATATATATTTCTCCGCCGAAATCACTTTTAAACCCATTTCCACCTTTTTTTCCCTTCTCTTCCTCTTACTTTTTTTTCACGTTTTTTTACGTTTTTCTCCTTTTCGCCTCTTTTCTGGGCGTATTATTCTTCTTTTTCTTCTTTTTTTTCGTCTAATGCATACCCCATCAGTGCAGCAATGCTTATTCAATACCGCCAGCAGATGGAGACACTGGGGGATAATTTTCTAAGGATTTATACTGATTTTTCCTGTCTGAATTTGTCGCACAGAAAGTTGCAGGCCAAATATGTGTGACATTTCTGCGACTTTAGCTTCTAGAGCATTTTTACAACATTATACATAGGTGCTGAATACATAAAAAGCGACTGTTCAGCGACAGACAAGTCGCATCGGCTGAAAGTAGGCCAGAATGTCAGTCCATGTTGGAGCAGGTTTAGATACAGTCTAAAGCATAGATCTCAAAGTCTGTGCACAGAATTTAGCAAGGGCCTCGCACCTTCTGATGCATCAGGTAGGTGCACTATAGCATAGCCTAACCCTCTGTACTTTGGTCTATATTGATGCGGGACATAGACAGCCAGCTGATGACCAATCCATTAGTGCAATGGATGGCTGGAAGCATTTGTCTTTGCCTTTGCAATACCACAGAAGCAATGCATGGTCAATGTACAGCAATGACACACCTGTGTGAACAGCCAGGAGACCCCCCCATGTTATGTTACATAGTTACATAGTTAGTACGGTCGAAAAAAGACATATGTCCATCAAGTTCAACCAGGGAATTAAGGGGTAGGGGTGTGGCGCGATATTGGGGAAGGGATGAGATTTTATATTTCTTCATAAGCATTAATCTTATTTTGTCAATTAGGAACATTCAGCACCCACCCGCTATCAAGGCAGCTGCCTATCATGTCATGCCCTACCTGCACAGGTGTGCTGGCTACTCAAATGATCCAATTAAGGAGGCCATTTAGTCAGCAGCAGCAGAAGTCCTGTGCCTGGACGCTCCAACAGCGGCCAGACACAAGCAGAAGCAGCAGAAGCAGCAGCAGCACCACCTTTTGTTTTTTGGCTGCAGCAGCAGCAGCAGCAGCAGCAAGGCCCACAGGGCTGGCTAGCTGGCTAGCCAGCAAGCAGGTAGCAATGAAAGTAGGAATCTTTCTTTTTAACCCTGTAAGGGGGTGGTGCACTGTACCCGAAGATACTGCCATATCGGGTCAATGCATAGGGCGACGGAAGCAAGCTTCGAAATCGGCCCCCGTTCTCAAAAATCCATTTAATATATGGTCCCCAGATAGGGGACGTATCAGATATTAAACTGATAAGAACAGATACTACACTTGATCTTAGCCAAAAGGCCGAGAAGCGATAACCGTGAAAGGGGCGGGCCCAACAAGGTCCCCTTCATGGGCACTATCACTGCTTGCTGTCAGGGAGGCTGCCAGACAATTTTCCATGCACACTCTGGGCTGGGGGGCAGTCAACCACCAGTACACACAGCAGAACCTAAACCCATACCATTATTGCTAAGCAGCAAGACAGGGGCCCATTGCACTCCCACGGGGCCTTTTTAAATGCAATCCATAACCCGGATTTGCCAGGAACCCTTCTTACTCCTCCTACTTGCATGTGACACTGGGCTTAGGATCTGCATAGGAAACACACACACAAGCACACACCTACCTTTGTTGCCTGCAGATGCCTCCTTGGCTGTCCCCAAACGGTATCAAACCAACACCCACGGGAAGCTGTAAGCATAGAGGACATGCCTGCACCCCATTGGACTTACCTGTGTGGGTTAAATCCGGGTTATTTGACAACCTATGGCGGTGATGGTTCTGCTCAGGCAGAGCAGTGCTGATGCTCCTCATAAAGCTGTCGCTGCTGTGAAGGTTCTAGGTGACATCACAATCCCTATGGTTACATACACGACAAAGCTGGGTTGTTGTTGTTTACACTCTGCAAGGCCTGTGGAAGTGAGTGACATCATAGCACTGTAGTTCTGAGGGTTCTAGATGGATGCAACAATCTCCTGTTGCTTCTATGAAGGCCATAATAGACGACATCACCAAACAGCTCCATAGTCACATACACAGCAAAGGAGAGATGTTGTTTACACCTAGTGATGTCAGTGGTATTGAGTGACATCACAGCACAGTGCTAAGGCTCCTGGGCCTGGACACAGCAGCGGCTGCAATATCTCAACGGAGAATACGTTTATATATATGTGTGTGTGTGCGCGTATATATATATATATATATATATATATATATATATATATATATTTCTCCGCCGAAATCACTTTTAAACCCATTTCCACCTTTTTTTCCCTTCTCTTCCTCTTACTTTTTTTTCACGTTTTTTTACGTTTTTCTCCTTTTCGCCTCTTTTCTGGGCGTATTATTCTTCTTTTTCTTCTTTTTTTTCGTCTAATGCATACCCCATCAGTGCAGCAATGCTTATTCAATACCGCCAGCAGATGGAGACACTGGGGGATAATTTTCTAAGGATTTATACTGATTTTTCCTGTCTGAATTTGTCGCACAGAAAGTTGCAGGCCAAATATGTGTGACATTTCTGCGACTTTAGCTTCTAGAGCATTTTTACAACATTATACATAGGTGCTGAATACATAAAAAGCGACTGTTCAGCGACAGACAAGTCGCATCGGCTGAAAGTAGGCCAGAATGTCAGTCCATGTTGGAGCAGGTTTAGATACAGTCTAAAGCATAGATCTCAAAGTCTGTGCACAGAATTTAGCAAGGGCCTCGCACCTTCTGATGCATCAGGTAGGTGCACTATAGCATAGCCTAACCCTCTGTACTTTGGTCTATATTGATGCGGGACATAGACAGCCAGCTGATGACCAATCCATTAGTGCAATGGATGGCTGGAAGCATTTGTCTTTGCCTTTGCAATACCACAGAAGCAATGCATGGTCAATGTACAGCAATGACACACCTGTGTGAACAGCCAGGAGACCCCCCCATGTTATGTTACATAGTTACATAGTTAGTACGGTCGAAAAAAGACATATGTCCATCAAGTTCAACCAGGGAATTAAGGGGTAGGGGTGTGGCGCGATATTGGGGAAGGGATGAGATTTTATATTTCTTCATAAGCATTAATCTTATTTTGTCAATTAGGAACATTCAGCACCCACCCGCTATCAAGGCAGCTGCCTATCATGTCATGCCCTACCTGCACAGGTGTGCTGGCTACTCAAATGATCCAATTAAGGAGGCCATTTAGTCAGCAGCAGCAGAAGTCCTGTGCCTGGACGCTCCAACAGCGGCCAGACACAAGCAGAAGCAGCAGAAGCAGCAGCAGCACCACCTTTTGTTTTTTGGCTGCAGCAGCAGCAGCAGCAGCAGCAAGGCCCACAGGGCTGGCTAGCTGGCTAGCCAGCAAGCAGGTAGCAATGAAAGTAGGAATCTTTCTTTTTAACCCTGTAAGGGGGTGGTGCACTGTACCCGAAGATACTGCCATATCGGGTCAATGCATAGGGCGACGGAAGCAAGCTTCGAAATCGGCCCCCGTTCTCAAAAATCCATTTAATATATGGTCCCCAGATAGGGGACGTATCAGATATTAAACTGATAAGAACAGATACTACACTTGATCTTAGCCAAAAGGCCGAAGAAGCGATAACCGTGAAAGGGGCGGGCCCAACAAGGTCCCCTTCATGGGCACTATCACTGCTTGCTGTCAGGGAGGCTGCCAGACAATTTTCCATGCACACTCTGGGCTGGGGGGCAGTCAACCACCAGTACACACAGCAGAACCTAAACCCATACCATTATTGCTAAGCAGCAAGACAGGGGCCCATTGCACTCCCACGGGGCCTTTTTAAATGCAATCCATAACCCGGATTTGCCAGGAACCCTTCTTACTCCTCCTACTTGCATGTGACACTGGGCTTAGGATCTGCATAGGAAACACACACACAAGCACACACCTACCTTTGTTGCCTGCAGATGCCTCCTTGGCTGTCCCCAAACGGTATCAAACCAACACCCACGGGAAGCTGTAAGCATAGAGGACATGCCTGCACCCCATTGGACTTACCTGTGTGGGTTAAATCCGGGTTATTTGACAACCTATGGCGGTGATGGTTCTGCTCAGGCAGAGCAGTGCTGATGCTCCTCATAAAGCTGTCGCTGCTGTGAAGGTTCTAGGTGACATCACAATCCCTATGGTTACATACACGACAAAGCTGGGTTGTTGTTGTTTACACTCTGCAAGGCCTGTGGAAGTGAGTGACATCATAGCACTGTAGTTCTGAGGGTTCTAGATGGATGCAACAATCTCCTGTTGCTTCTATGAAGGCCATAATAGACGACATCACCAAACAGCTCCATAGTCACATACACAGCAAAGGAGAGATGTTGTTTACACCTAGTGATGTCAGTGGTATTGAGTGACATCACAGCACAGTGCTAAGGCTCCTGGGCCTGGACACAGCAGCGGCTGCAATATCTCAACGGAGAATACGTTTATATATATGTGTGTGTGTGCGCGTATATATATATATATATATATATATATATATATATATATATATATATATATATATTTCTCCGCCGAAATCACTTTTAAACCCATTTCCACCTTTTTTTCCCTTCTCTTCCTCTTACTTTTTTTTCACGTTTTTTTACGTTTTTCTCCTTTTCGCCTCTTTTCTGGGCGTATTATTCTTCTTTTTCTTCTTTTTTTTCGTCTAATGCATACCCCATCAGTGCAGCAATGCTTATTCAATACCGCCAGCAGATGGAGACACTGGGGGATAATTTTCTAAGGATTTATACTGATTTTTCCTGTCTGAATTTGTCGCACAGAAAGTTGCAGGCCAAATATGTGTGACATTTCTGCGACTTTAGCTTCTAGAGCATTTTTACAACATTATACATAGGTGCTGAATACATAAAAAGCGACTGTTCAGCGACAGACAAGTCGCATCGGCTGAAAGTAGGCCAGAATGTCAGTCCATGTTGGAGCAGGTTTAGATACAGTCTAAAGCATAGATCTCAAAGTCTGTGCACAGAATTTAGCAAGGGCCTCGCACCTTCTGATGCATCAGGTAGGTGCACTATAGCATAGCCTAACCCTCTGTACTTTGGTCTATATTGATGCGGGACATAGACAGCCAGCTGATGACCAATCCATTAGTGCAATGGATGGCTGGAAGCATTTGTCTTTGCCTTTGCAATACCACAGAAGCAATGCATGGTCAATGTACAGCAATGACACACCTGTGTGAACAGCCAGGAGACCCCCCCATGTTATGTTACATAGTTACATAGTTAGTACGGTCGAAAAAAGACATATGTCCATCAAGTTCAACCAAGGAATTAAGGGGTAGGGGTGTGGCGCGATATTGGGGAAGGGATGAGATTTTATATTTCTTCATAAGCATTAATCTTATTTTGTCAATTAGGAACATTCAGCACCCACCCGCTATCAAGGCAGCTGCCTATCATGTCATGCCCTACCTGCACAGGTGTGCTGGCTACTCAAATGATCCAATTAAGGAGGCCATTTAGTCAGCAGCAGCAGAAGTCCTGTGCCTGGACGCTCCAACAGCGGCCAGACACAAGCAGAAGCAGCAGAAGCAGCAGCAGCACCACCTTTTGTTTTTTGGCTGCAGCAGCAGCAGCAGCAGCAGCAAGGCCCACAGGGCTGGCTAGCTGGCTAGCCAGCAAGCAGGTAGCAATGAAAGTAGGAATCTTTCTTTTTAACCCTGTAAGGGGGTGGTGCACTGTACCCGAAGATACTG